>NC_085087.1:2530520-2815520 GCF_963422355.1 Corticium candelabrum | reverse complement strand
GAAATGGAAACGAAATGATGGAAGAAAAGAAAATTTTGTTTTCTGAGTTTCCACGCATTAGTTTGACAGACATTATTACGACGCAACCATTGTCATGTGACTAAGCGACCATTGGTATTACGCGACCAGGTACGTAAACGAGTTAGACTATTAAGATGTGAACGGAGAAATAAATCTTGGAAAGCTAGAAAAAGATTTAAAGCAACTGAAAGTTTGTTTCTGAGTTCCCGCGTTTAAATTAGTGACGCAACCATTTCTAAGCGACTACCACGTGTAAGTAAAGAGATACAGAACACCTTTGCTCGCTTAACACAATACTAACGAGCATTCACTATTATATATATATATATATATAGATATATATATATATATATATATATATATATATATATATATTAGTAAACAGAGAGGCGGATCGACATCACGACGATGCCAGATGCATGCAATTTTTACTCCGAGATATATGCGCTAAAAATTGAATCAAGGGCCCTTGCAAGGGGTCATAGCAGTTTCTATTTCGTGACAAAAAAAGTAAAAATATTCTCGATTTTGCTCCCGTACGTGACTAAGAAGTAAAGAAAACTAACGCGTGACACAAGTAATGAAAAGAAAAAGCTAGAAGAAGAAAAAAGTCTGTTTTCTGAGTTCTACACGTAGTTTGACAGAAGTTGTTGCTACATAACGCAACCGTTGTAACGTACCTAGGTAATGACCAAACGCCATCGCTCGCCAAACCCACTGCTAACGCATTTATTAGTATAACTTGAATGTACAGACATGTACATAATAACCCCATACTGAGCATTCTTGAAAGTAGTGCTAGAACAAACTTGGTAAAGTTTTAAGTATGCAAAAGAAAGGAGCAAACAAAGTTCAAATGCTTCAAGTATTTAAAATACAACATTAATGCAATTTTAAAGACACGCCTACTTTAAACAAATCATTGCACGATTTTGTCAAATAACCAATTTTGTTCTTAACTATTATAGGTTCTTCTCATGCGCAATAAGCATTTTACCTGCTCAGAGGGTTTGTTTCATCCTCATCACTTTGGTAAACGTCAGAGTGGAATCCACCACGCGGTGTGCCGAGCCATCGTGTCACAACCCATAGATAAACAAGCCGCACTCTACGAATCCATACTTTTGTGCGGTGACACCTCATTGCTGAAGTCGTTTCTGGAAAGATTGTCGACCGAAATTGCCAATTTTGTGAAGGTCAGAACGTCTGTCAAAGTCATTGCTCATGAGGGTCGTGAACACAGCGTATGGTTGGAAGCGAATAAGTGGATAACCAAAAAAGGATCCACTAACCACGATATATTTAGTAAATCCCAGTATTTCGAAACCGGCGAAGGCATTTTAATAAGAACAAGTAGAAGAAAGAATGATGCAGTTTCTTTGCACTTTTAAGACAAAGCGTTATAACAGTATAGTCTATTATCATAAACTGGAACGGTGTGGTCACTGTCAGTACAATGGTTGTGTTCAATAGTTAATTATTCAGAGTCATTCCACATATGCAAAGCTATAGATTGTCAAATACTTACCACTCTCACAGTGCTTCTACTCTAATTTAGAAGTTGTCAAGAAGTGGATAATATGGGCAATAAATATTAGTACTCTAGCATTTTCTAGCTGGCGTTTTGAGTAAGTACTTTTGGTCTACTAGCTATAAAGACATTAAAGTAATACAGTGTGCCCGCCTTATTGCATAAATTGAACATGATGACCTACCACCTGAATAATATTGCAGGCTTTGTTCAAGAATTCTATATAATTGTTTTGCTAGAAGTTTAAGGGTTCTTAGTGTATTTTAATAAAAATGTGTATTAATTAACATAAACTGTTTTAATAATTAATAAAGTCTTGATTGCTCCCAAATTTATAATAAATAGATAATGGTCAACTTTAATTATATAAACATGCAAATTCGTATCAGTTCAAATATTTTTGTTGCTTTTAATTTATTGTTGCCATCGGTTGGCTTGATGTTGGAAATCCGAGTTATGACAACATAAAATACGGTCCCTCATTCTAACCACATTTAATATCCTATACAACATCATCGGTTACGACGTGTGAAAATCATATTCAGTTGCCTAGTTACTTTTGGCAAGGAATAGTCAATGTTTCTGTAACATTTGTAACAATAATATTTAGTTCTCGAGCACCTTGGAAACCCTTTGAAATACGTTCCTGTGATAATTCGTATGTATTCCACGTGCTGCTACAATAAAATTAAACAGAAGGTAATCAACATGGCATCTATCATGATCGCCCGTGTTTGATTCGCTAATTGAATAACTTAATTTAATATATGCAGAAAAAATGTGGTACTTCCATGTAAGGCTATAAGGGAGGGCCGTATTTGCCGGTCATTCGTTCAGTCATTTCGACAGTCAGGCATTTTCTACGTTTCTCTTTGCGTTATGGACTACTCTAGTCTTCCAACGGTTATCATTGACAGCGGGACGGGCGTTTTGAAAGCTGGCCTCAGTGGACATAACCTGCGTCCGACAGTCAAAATGCAATGTCCTAATACGATTGATAAAATTACGTTGAGTCATAATCTTCCAAATCTCGATCGAAACCAACGACGCTCTGTTACAAATTTTGATCGTCTGAAAGAGGTGAGTAAAAAGTTGGTGCTAGAACGGCATTTGCAGTGTGAAATAGGGAGATGACAATAAATATTTTGTGACAACACCAGACTATGCTTTCTAACTATTGATATTAATTGTAAGCTGCAGCCAATGTCTATATATATGTGCCAAGTAATACTTATGATATCAACATTATTAGAATGTGACTACACTTGACTGTTTTTATTAATATTGGAAACTTTTACTACTCACAGATTTTCCTTGGCAACACCGTTAGCATTAACTGCTACAAAAATGGGCTGTTGTCAATGTTGAATGTGTGCGTGTTTGCGTGTGCGTGTCTGTGTGTGTTTGTGTGTGTGTGTGTGTGTGTGTGTGTGTGTGTGTGTGTGTGTGTGTGTGTGTGTGTGTGTGTGTGTGTGTAAGTGTGTGTGTGTGTGTGTGTGTGTGTGTGTGTGTGTGTGTGTGTGTGTGTGTGTGTGCGTGTGCATGGTATAGTGAGTATGGTAAAATCAAGGCATGTGCATGTCTGTGAATTGTGTCTCATAAGGCTAACTATTTGCTTTGACAGCGTTTACAACAAACTCATGCATTAATTTAACAATATATTAAATATTAATAATCTATCAATTTAATAAAGGCAATGTGTTTACCATTTAGTATTGGTCGGATGCAATGTTTAAATTGTCCGTTATCCCGGACGAACACTCTATCATACTGACAGAAAGTGAACTCAACATCGACAAAGACCGCGAAACGATGGCACAAATCATATTCGAAGAATTCAGAATGCCCGGACTGTACATCGGCAATGAATCGGATCTGACGTTGCGATGGAGTCGCCATTCAACGGGCGTCATAGTCGACTGTGGTTCCATTATCACCACTATCGTACCATTCGCCAACCGTCGACGTCTTTCAGACTCAACCCTCATACTCAACTACGGCGGTCACGACGTGACCAGTCGCCTCGTTTCATTGCTACGCAAAAGTGGACATCGAAATTTCAAATGTACCAATTTTGCTCATCTTGATGTTGCTAGAGTTTGGAAAGAGAAACATGGTCAAGTGATGTTCAGGGATCCGGACCCGGATTTTTCCAAGTGGTTAGAGGTGACATGTACTCTATTCGGGAGGGAGGTAAGTTGCCAACGGTTTGATAATTTTATATTATTAATTGACGTGCTAGAAGCTGTTGATAGTTATTCAAAGCGAAAATGCACAAAGTAGAGGACGCTCGTTACCTACTCCGTCATTTTGAATACAGATAACATGCATAAACAGGTAAAATATTTGATCTACGATAAAAGGTTATTGAATCACACCAGCGCCAGCACAGTAAGTTTACGGACCGACTAATGCATTAACGTATACATAACAAGATCTGGGGTGCTACCCCATATTTTCCAGCCCATGAATTCAACTGTTTGTGAGAGAGAATAATACAAATTTTGCAACAAAAACATTAAACAGCTTTCTACTCTTTGTAATGTGCAGCAAAATACATTTTGTGTATTGTACACAATGTATTAGCAGTAGAATTGGAGAAGGTTCGAGAACTCTGCAGAACCAAAAAACTACAAAGAAAATGTTTGTCATGTGTAACGTTGTTCTTCTCTAACTCTTGGATGCTACTTACAAATACCCAGTTTGCAAAGAATGCATGTCGTCTTTGTCATTTCGACTTTGACAAACGGCTAAAAACCTCTCACAAAATTTAAAGCATGCAAAATGGAATAAACATTAAAATAGCCTTTTAATTTATTAATTAATTATTAATAAATATGTAATTAAAAAAATAATATTAATATAACTAATTAACTTTATTTTATTACTGAAATCCAAGTTTTTGGTTTAGTATATTTATCTTCATGAAGAGAGACGTGACTGTACGGATGGTCTCTTTTATCCTCGTTTTTTTGAAAAGACCGGATATGGAATCCCTATGAGTGTGCGCCAAGCCGTTCGATCTCAACCTCTAGAAATGCAGGTAAAGCTCTACAACAACGTCGTTCCGTGCGGTGGCTGCTCGATGTTACCGTGGTTTGTCGAGCGGTTCGCCCTTGATCTAAAGAGATTAGAAAATCGCCTCGCTCCTCATATCAATATCCATCACAATCTTGACCGTGAATACAGCGCCTGGTACGGTGCCAACAAAATAGCCCGTCTGGACTCTGACTTCTTCGAGTCTGTGATGGTCACCAGAGCTATGTACCATGAAAAGGGTGAAGCTATATTTCGGGAAAAGCAGATGTCGACAGAGACTATGAAGAGAAAGCCACGTCCGCCAAAAGATCGGTTTGAAGACGACAAATAGTATTCAACATGATATTAATTGAGCTGCTAGTTTGCAGCATAAACTGAATGTATTGAGTTATTTAGATTGAACAAGTCGGTATGTAGCAACACTCGGTTTCTATATACCAAGTTAGTGGAAGCAAATGTCTCTTCTTCAGACGGTTAGAATCCCATCACGATTTCTAAGTTGATTGAAACTAGACTGTAGGGAGTGACCGTTAAAGCACAAAACAAATGTATTCGTTTCAAAAACTCAATAAGTAAACTATGAAGTTGTCTGCGTCTATAGTCAGTATTGCAATAACGGTGTTATATTCCAATAAACATCGTAAGAGATCACGGACATATATATTGTGCATGACCGCTGATCGATACTGAACCGAAACCGTCGTTTACACTCTGTCACAAAATTAACAACTAATAACTAAACTAGTACTGATACAAATCTGTGTATTTACCAAGCTAGACTATCTAGAGGTGCGTTACTTTTACCTTCACCAGCTCAACTTGTTGAGACGGTATAGAGTTCTCGCACGTTTCATTTATCTCCGCCGGATTAGGTGGTAGAGGTCCACCGGCTCAATCAGCTCTAGCTGTCAGTAAAATTTTGATTTAGCTCGTAGAGTTTGGTGGACGTAGCTAGGCTATTGTGCATGCCAACGTAGCGGCGTAGAAAGAGTGTGACGGGGCTAAGTGTATACCGTATACCTCGCATAGAGCGGAATGCCGTTATGGAACGATTTTACCAGGGTGCCGTTATACCTCGAGGTACAACGGCATGCCTTTGTAAATGAGGGTATTTCACCAGCGCCTCAAGTTGCACATCCAACAAAATCTAATGTCTTTCTTAAGCGGTACTACTAACTAATACTAAGTCTTCAAGAACATGCCATACATAGAAATTACCGGTAAGCAATAATTATTTTCTACTTCTTCGTGTTTCTCGTCATCATGACACTGTCTTGATCTGATAAAACCTGATTTCCTGCTTCTGGCTTTCGGCTGACTTGAGTCAAAGTCTTTACCAACGGTAACATTGTCGACATGGTCATTAACATCATAATCCGCATTAACACGTGTCTCCTACATTACCGCCATATTAATATCAAAAGATAGGACTTGTATTACTATGACTGCCGTACTTCCCTTTATAACGGCATGCCATTCTATGCGAGGTAATACGGTACAAATTGAAATTTTCAGTGCCAGTGACTTTTGCAAATCTGTTTATAGTCTGGCAGTTTTTGCTTTCTCATGATAGTGTGTCTGTACACACACACACACACACACACACACACACACACACACACACACACACACACACACACACACACACACACACACACACACACACACACACACACACACACACACGTACAGCCGCCTTCGTGAACATCTTCCTACCCCGGCTACTGCAACGTATGGACAAATGACGAAAAATGCAGAACTATGATTGACCCTAACCTAAACGGCAACTCTTGCCCCAAGATATTAATCAGTTCTTGTCTGTGCATCAATGCCTTCAACTAGGTTCCCAGTAGTTTTGAATAAGAGCATCATCAAATCATTTACCCAGCTGAACATAGCAACAGCAGGAGTGGCTCTAAAGAATAGTAGGAGATAGCGTTTTTCGTGACAATTATTCATCTCGATCAACAAGTAAGTGGGCATGCTCGTTTCCACTCTTGTGTTTTCAGTATACGAGAGATGAGAATGGGAGACTGTAACTATACAGACACTTGCTAGAGTGTTTTGATTTCTTTTAGACATTTAGAAGATAGTGTTTGTACAAGTACTGTTGCTGGTTGAGAATATATATACATTGTTAGAAACTTTTGCATGTGTACATTTATTAGCAATTCAGTGTACTAATAGTATATCATAAACCAGTCTTTATGGAGCTTATTCTACTAATGTTGTTACTTGGGTTTATTATAATTTTCCATCTTCATTGTTACAGTACTACAATTTGATGACATCATCTTTGTTTATGAGATGGCATGTTATACAGAAAGTGGTAGTAATGCAAGAGAAAGTTCTGCTAAACGGTGAAGTGCTAATTTTGTCTCGAGTCTTATTACTCTGTCTGCAAATAATAAAGATACAATAAAAGATAACAAAAATGAAAATTACAAAGAATGTGTGCTTTCAGGGCAAGAGCTATTGGCGAAATACAATAGCAAGCCTAATGCAGTAGACAAATGTTAGACCCAGTAACTATTTCTGTATTTGTTGTAGCAACAACTTGTTGCTGTTGTGTTGAGTTTGCTTTAGCAGCAGTTGAACGTTATTATAATTTAGTTGTCATTTTTGATCTTTATTATGTGCCTGTACAGTTGTTGTATTTGTACATGTACCATAGTGGTTACAGTAAGAGAAGGTGTGACGTTAATTAGTGTTATAATTATGTGGTATCTTTTTCTATAATCAGTATAGTGCGCATTACTATCACGCAGTTTCAAAATGCCATCCCACAACTAACTGCATAATAGCTGAACACGTCATCTCACTGCATCACAAGACCGAGTATCTTTCCTTGCTTTGACTTTACGACCTATAAGCGTCCAGTCGTATGGGTCTTTTACAAAACCGTTTTGATCTACTCATAGTCATTTGCAAGTTCATGTGCATGGAGCGACGTGGCATTTTCTACTCGTCCAATGTTTTTATTGACTTCCGATGATGACCTCTTTCTGACTCCGTATCCTCATGACTACCTTATCAGTATCTTTCGTAGCTAAATATAGTACGCTCTATAGATATATTCTTAAATCTGTAAGCGCATGACTTACCGCCTAGACTTACGATCCTGAACGCTTCGTGGTGTAGCGCTAGTTTCCTTGACTCTCTGAAGCAATTTCGAAATGTAAACAACGTCGGATATCAGACTATGTCGGTTTCACAGCAACGTACTGTACTATACTCACCATGCTTGTCATTGTGAAAAAGATGTCGATACTTTCGTCTTCATTCATTAGTTATATTATTGCTAGAATTACAGTAAATATACCGTATTTCCACGCATTTAGCAGCAGAGCTCTTATTAGAACATTTTGTTACTACATTTGTCTTTGTACGGTGTGGCTAAGGAATAGGATAAAAGCTATAAAATTTCCTGACGAATATTGCAGACAAAGAACAACATCACTGATGGCCATATTTCTGAATCTGATTTAGTTGCTTCTTTCACAAATAAAATTGTCAGTAGGAACTGATCTCATATATCAGTCACACATGCTGCATACTTTCATCAACTGTATAACAGTAACATCGTCTTTTGTCTTCAATCCTCCAGAGAATTCCATATCTTCTACCCTATTCCCTAACCACACTGTACAAAGAAACAGAAAACAAAATGTTCTAAAAAGCCCTGCAGCTAAATGCGCGGACATACGGTAGTGATTTAGGATTTGTGTATTATTGCCATTATATATGTGATGTGTTTTTATGACGTTAATAAAACGTTTAGCTTGTTTATATAAAAATTAATTCTGCTAAAGGTTGTGCTGTCTGAGCTCGAATTCTATTCAATTTAGAGTAATGTCTGTTAGGTGTAAGTTAATTGTGGTTGTATTTGTACGAGGACAAACAGTAGCTAATAAACGGATTGTGTTTTTACACGTTGAGAATGTCTTAGAATGACGAAGTCGTTTGTACTAAATGCAAAATCTATTACGATAGTGCAACATGCAGTATTTTATATACTTCAATAAATTTATATTGACGTGTTTCTGTCTGCGTTTGTAATGGTCAAAGAAGTTGCTTATGAGGAGAAAGTTAACATGGAGTAAAGTGCCGCTATATTTTATAAACACTACAAATTGATGCTTTAGTGTGCAACTATATTTTCTATAAGAAATTTGTTTGTGAATGCTAAAAGAGTTACCACAAACGATCGCAAAATGAATAAGAATTGAAAGACTTACAAGCTGAACAGTTTTTTGTGCTGAGATTGACGTGTGCTTGACTGCATTACACGATAAAGTTAGACGTTGCAAGGCAAATGGAATAATAGGTGCAAGAAGCAAATAAACGATACTCCTAATAGAAGTAGAAGCAGATACAAACAAAACGGCAGTAAACGTTTCAATATTTCGTAACGGCATATCTACATGTGTACAAAGAGCGGGTTTGTTACAAAATCTGGAAATAAAAACAGGTACATATATTAATGCAGTACTGCATGTACCTGCAGTCAGAGGGTTGCGTTCTGCACCAAAGAGACATTAACACACATGAGGGTGCTTCATCATTGCTGACCGTACATGAAGAGTTTCCAGTTCCTCACGCAATTGATCTAACTCAGCTTTTACACTGAGTAAGCAAGAATGAACTGCTAATGCAGACAGCATATACTGATTATAGATATGAAAAAGAGGCTTCGTGTAACCTGTATCCATGAGCTTTTGCAGCACTTTATTGTCTGTCAGTAGATTGTCGAATTCAGGGCCATTGGCATCTGCCATCTGTAGAACTGTCATCGCAAACAACAAGTAAAATGTGAACAACTACAACAGCATCTGCTTAGCAATTGAGCAGCCGTCTGGATCAGGGATGTCCCTAATGTTTGCTTTGATTTCAGTTAGTTTTTGCCAAATAAGTAGCTATAAACACAAGGTGCAAAGACAGGACAGCCCATGCCATCTTGAACAATTGCCATGGCTATTAAAACTCCAAATTTCTTAAATTTTTCTTGCTATAACAACATTGATCTGTTAACAATGGCAGTAAGGAGAACATGATTCCTGACTGATAGATGTCTCACACTATGAATGGGTATGCATTTGCCATGATTACCACATACCAGAAAGTCTTGAGCATTCCTGGCAACTAAACGACACAACTCTCTTCTCAGACTGTCATTGTCCACTCCCTATTCTCCAAGAAAATTCAACCTGGTATAGAAGCCATTGTTAGGTTGGAAAGAGTACACATGCCCTAATCGTATGTACAGAAAGTGTCTCTTGTGGATCAAACCTTCTTTGATTCACTGAATCTAATGCATCCATCAAGCAGTGTTCCCTTCGAACCTCGAGAGGGAAAACGAGAGCCCAGTTAGCGGTAACTTGTTGCTGCAACTGTTTTATAGGATCAAACAAGGTTGGAGTTGCGGGGATTTGACCTAAGTAGTACAAAGAAAAGTTTAGATAGTGTATATCAACATACACTGAAAAGACATCAGCTATTGCCATAATATCCATATATCCGCGCTGCTCACTCATAGTATGACAGGATAGTCTAACAGACAGTCTATTTAACAATTAATTAGTACAAGGGGAATAAAAGAGCTAGACAAATTAAAGTGTATTATGCAACATAGCTGATTATGTACTTAGGTGACATATCAATATAATCAATAACAATGAAAGACTTATGTAGATGCTGGTGCATATAAAGCACCATACAAAACTAAGGAATACTAGATAAAAACACTCTTTTTTCTAAACCTAACATTTTGTTTGGCAAAAATTACATAATAGTTTCAGCTGTTAGCAAATTGGTTGTTAGGACTTAACCACAACTTCTATATCAAGACTATCCATTGGTTTCAGCAATTATTTTAGCTTCATTAGACTATGCTTAATTTACTAAATTTACAGAAATAGATAATACATTCTATTAATTAAATTATAACCTGTAATAGTAAATGCATAAATGCAAAAGTACACAAACAATAACAAATTAATTAAGTCATATACGTTGTTGTATTATAATGAGAACACTTAAAGCAACAATCACATCACACACAGAGATACACACACACACACACACACACACACACACACACACACACACACACACACACACACACACACACACACACACACACACACACACACACACACACAAACAATCTTTTATTAACTAGCTGCAGCGAACTAATTACTAGAGCATGACCTACCTCTCTAGTTGAAGATTCATTCAGAACGATGTTCTTCAACACCGCTCTGATGTAGCATTTGGCGTGTCCAAGGTAGGCCTTCAAGTACGCCACAGTAAATCCACAGGCAGGACAATCCATCACCAAAAGTTCTCTGCCTCCAGAACTCGCCACTTTAAGCAATTCTTAGCTTGTCTCTCCAAGTGCCGGAAAAGCGGAAACTATTTAGTCGTGAACTTTCTGGCTGAACCCCTCAGAGGGAAACGTCAGCCTTCGTTCTCCCAAGCCCGCTTTTTCCAACGACCATCGGCAAAGCCCGGAGGTACGTACTGCCTAAATTTGTCAGCCAAGCAAACAAAGCAGTGCGCTCATCCGGTATTCGTCCGTCGACCCCTCTGGCGCAATTTGGCGGGAAATGAAG
Source organism: Corticium candelabrum (assembly GCF_963422355.1). Classification (NCBI taxonomy): domain Eukaryota; kingdom Metazoa; phylum Porifera; class Homoscleromorpha; order Homosclerophorida; family Plakinidae; genus Corticium; species Corticium candelabrum. The sequence continues at coordinate 2,804,315 of NC_085087.1, read as the reverse complement.
ATGAAGATTGGCGACGTTTTCCACTGCTGCTAGAACTAGCTCAAAACCCAAACAGTTTCGAAAGTTCTGGTTGTATTCGTGTAGATTGCGGGGCCGAGCTACTAGTAGACTTGCTGATCGCTTGCAATTTTGGCGATCGCGACCGACCGCTCGATTGACCAGTTTCAACTTGCAGTTGCACTACTGCCTGTTGCAACAAAGAAATAGCCGTCCTAATACGCTCCTGCTAATCCATCGACAAGTACAGTACTGTAGCTGCTGCAGCACTACCTCTAGCTAACGCGCCTCAGCTAAAATAACAAATTTTTTCTATTACATGTGCTCGTATATTGTTTACGCGGAAAATTTGATATAACTATCAAAGCCAATCCAACAAAAAACCTACCCCTGATGCATAAAGCCCTACCCCTAATGCAAAAATCCTACTCCTAATGCAAAAACCCCTAACCCTAAAGCGTGATTATTCTTATTTTGGCACGTATCATGCGCCATACTATAAATGTAGTACACGGTACCGGTACAGTATATACAAGGATGGGCGTGGTACTCTATAACAGGTCACATTTCTTCATTTGCATGACGTCGCACAACTCACCAAGTCAACAGACATGCAGGTTCATCGTTTCCTGCAAAGCCTTCTAAACTCTATTTGAAGTCAACTCAACTAAACTCTATTTGATGAAACAAACTCAATTAATTAATGTCTTTCAACGAGATTGCTTTCGCTCAACCAGAGTACCTCCACAGTCTCAACCGGTTGAGCTGGTGAAGACAAAACAAATGCGCCCCAAATGACAAGCACACACGCGCGCGCACAGACACACACACACACACACACACACACACACACACACACACACACACAAACACACACACACACACACACACACACACACACACACACACACAATTAAACACTTGAACGCACGCACCCACGCACGCACCCAGACACACACCTTCTTTTCACTACTCAACAGATGAGCTCACGACTTTCAATCAACAGTAGTTTGAGTTTGTCTTGGTGAGCAATTTCATGTGCAAAGAATACGTCCATGCTAGAACGACATACTTGGTAGTCAAGTTTTCTTATCTACGGTTGACACATTGATCTCTTCTCTGAAATTTTGTCAAATCTATGCACTCTAAAAAATATAAACACAAACATAGCACACAAACATGCACATAAAGTACAAAATTAACTGACCATGCCACCTCTCGTCCATCTACTAATTAGCTATACATGTACTGTTTACTCTCTGCACGACAATTAGACCGTGACATGTCCAACTGGCTAAGATATATTAGACAGCAGAAGACAACCAGAAAATATCGATTACAAAAATTTTAACAAAAAATAAACAAGCAAAGAAAATGGTAAACAGTTGAGTAAACAAGCAAGCAATGCAAGCAAACAAGTAAGTAATTAAGTAAACAAGTAAACAAATAACTGGAACAAACAAAAACGCAAATAGACTAAGTAAACAAACAAGTAAACAAAAAAAGGAATTGATTCTATTAAAAATAAGTAAACAAACGCATAAATAAACAACCAAACAAACAAGTAAACCAAGTAAAGTAAAACGTAACAAACGAACATATAAACATAGCTCTGCACATAAGATCCTAAAAGTATCGTTCTCTGTGCGTATCTACCTGACTTTAGAAAAACAATTTTTATTTGATGTCTGCAATTGCGTACCCAGGCATGTTTCCAGGTTACCCAGGAACCCCTGAGGTGTCCATCACTTTTACTATTAACGCGAGTGACTATAAATTAGCGCGAGTGCTGTAGGATCCTTCTTCACAACTGCAGTTTAACTCACAACTCAAACTCCAATCTCACAAGTTAATCTAACCTTAGATAGGGCTAAAGTTGTGAGGCTTGGGGTTAGAGTTGTGAGAATTAGTGCCTAACTTGTGAGGGTTAAGGTTAGAGTTGTGAGGGTTAGAGCCAAACTTGTTAGGGTTAGTGTTAGAGTTGTGAGAGTTAGTGCTAAATTTGTGATGGTTAGGATTAGAGTTGTGACGATTAATTCTGCCTCGCTCATGTACTATGGTAGCTTCAGCAATGACTCCTGCAACAGAACAGTCTAAGTAGAAATTCCCGAGAATACCTCTAGCTTACATCCATTATTCGCAGAGCATAAGCTTTCAATTGAGTAGCCATTGTGTCAATTAACTTAAGGCACGTTGACAATCCCTGCGAAAACAAATCAATTTTATCAAGAGCTGAAAGACGTTCCTAGCGACAGAGATTTAAGCCTCAAGAAATCTCGTCACTTCCAAAAACGAATCAGCTGCTATTAGGACTGTCGAATTGAGTGCTTGACGCCAGCTAAACCAATTAAACTTTGAATCAATGAGCCTTCGTATTCCAACTAATATTTATAGCCAGTTCTCCATGCACTGTCTATACCTTCATAGGTTATATTTGGACCATATATCTAAAATGGTATGAAATGGCTGATTTGCTCATTAGCCAATTGTGATGTCTATTCCACAGTAATTGTAGTGTTGTGTTTACTAGAGAAAAACATGTAATTGTTGTGTTGTGATGTTCTTCTAGATATTAGTAATTTGCACAGTATAATTTTTGCTCTGTTCATTATACATGCATGCAGTGTTGTTGATCCTGTACTGTTGTTTGTAGTGCTGATTTATGGATGTATGCATGGATACCGTCTGTTTTTTAGATACGCAGTTCTGACTCATACACATTCTTTGTGAGCTTGCGTCTATACGCAGACATGGCACATGCGCATTCTATTCCACGTTCCATGCCGCGTTCCATTCCATTCCATGTTTTTTGTTTCAAGTGTTGCCAAATTTCTTGGAGCCAAGCCAGGTACTCAAAGAAGTACCGGCTTGTGAAGCCAACTGTGGTAAGAGCACGCAAAGTCTCACCTGTACCCCAGAGGCTGACGTCACGTCACAGCCGATGGCCGCTTAGCCTTCTGTCAAAGACCAGGTACTCATTTATACTCCTAAGTTGAGAGAGACAATTGTGTCAGTTTCTTGCCCACGGACATTATGCCATAGCTCTCCATCACTGTGACTTAAACTTGCATCCCTGAAAGATCCCAGATTTACACATTCTATTGGATAAATCTCCAACTAACTGAGCTATAGAACTACACACAAATACATACACACGCGCGCGCGCGCGCACGCAGGCAGGCAGGTAAGCATGCACCAATAAACAATGGACAAACGTTAAGCCCTCCACGTTGTTCGACGTTGAATATAGGGTCAGTTACGGAGCCTCCATGAGCTATGTGCAGGCTTAAAGGCCAGCGCTACAAACCACCTGAACCTTAGCCAGAGTCGATTAGGGCCACCGAATATGGCGCAGTTCTGGGACTGCACCAGAAAAAAGCACGTACCCGTATGCTGCATGATGTTAGTGCCATGCCAGCGGTCTTGTCCACTTCTATCAAAACAAGGTACTCATATACACTACTGAGTCGAGAGAAGCAATTGTGTGCAAGTTTCTTGCTTAAGGAAATTATGCCATGGCTCGCCATCACTGTGACTTAATTTGAACCCAGATGTTTTTATGTTTCAAAAATATTCTCCAACCAAGTGACGTACAGCAACTCACACACACACACACACACACACACACACACACACACACACACACACACACACACACACACACACACGCACACACACACACACACACGCACACACACACACGCACACACACACACACACACACACACACACAACTACATGCACATATATATGCTCGTAGCTAAAGGTAGTAAAAACGCCGTAAACGTACAAATTAACGCCGATTTGAATTACTGTACTGGGGTGCTAAATCAGTCAGAATTTGCCTTACTGTGCCAAATTCATTGCATGCGCCTCTGCCTCAATAATTACCTAGTATTTTAAGCCCCAAATCTTTGTTAGAGTAAGCCCTTCAAAGAAAACTATTGTGAGTTCTGGGGTAAATGATCAATTAGCTCAGCACTTGCAAGCAACAGATGCCATCCCACTAAGAAAGGTAAATGGGTAAAAATTGCATCCAGCTTCCCTATAACCACTTAAACACTATTGTATACTCCTTCAAATGCACAGGCATAGCAACAGCATTTGACAGGAAAGACCAACTGATTACAACCAAGTGACTTTTTCCAAATAACCGCATTGGAGCCCTTATTCGGATCCAAAAGAAATCTGATTTTCTACATATTTTTGTTAGCGCACCGGGCGCTATTTTGAACTTTTACCAGAACCTTCGTTTACTACAGTATTTACCGCCAAATTATCCACTCAGGCAACCAATTATTCTGGTCAAGCAACCAATTATCCAAGACCTCATTCTATGAAGATACATCTAGAGTCTACATTAGGTATGTATAACTACACAATCGAGAATATATGTATATATATATATATATATATATAATGTGTGTGTAGTACAGATACATACATACAACGGGTACGTAGCTATAGCTTTAGCACTGCCGCATAGAGGCCGTCCAGAGACCAAAACCACATTCATCAATAAAGCAATTCTCGCACCCTCCTCGCTTGCCCTTTTGAAGCCACTGAACTTGATCGACGTTTCCTGGCTTCCCGATTCTCTATGTTGTATGTGACTTAATTTCTACGTGTAGTGTGCAAGAGGTTAAGTGTAGATTTTGATACGGCTATGTAGATCCATTCTGGTGGACTTCGAGGAGATTCTTGGAGATTCTTCATTTTCTTAGCTATAGTGTCAAGTCTGGTCGATCTTCGAATGCCGTGACAAGAAAGTTAACTGCTTCTGGATTGCTTGCTCTCGTGAGTCACTTCCCCTCTTTTCTTTGCAGTAGGTGTATCGGAGGCAGATATACAAATGTGGTCTACGCTGTATCCTCTTTCACACGATAAATCCATTTGCCCTGCTCGTAAGCGTTAATTGTTCCCCTGTACCTCGATCTGTCATCTAATAGCTTTCCACGTGTTTTTTGCTCCTGATGAGATTTCTATTCACATTACACGTGACTTTCACACCTCGTTGTGTTTAGCCACTATCTGTGATGAGATAGAGTTGTCTAAACTCTGTGCATGCAAGCACGCAGAGTGGTGAATGATTGTTAATGGAAGCATGCAGAAGCTCGGATAACTGAATGCCTGAATCGGATAATTGGTTGCCTGACTCGGGATAATTGGGCGGGAAATACTGTAGTTGTTATGCCACACATCACATCAACACATACAACAGGTTAGCTGTAACACATGTAATTACGCACCGTATTCTTCTATTCAAAATTGGTTTTTGCTGCTAACAGAATATCAATAATGTTATCACGACCCCGCAATGCTGCTAACATTAGACCAGTTCTACCCTGTAATGACAATAACTGTGTTGTATTGCTTGTCTCTACGTACTGCAATAACAGTTCTACTATCACAAATCTCATCACATCATTAAAATCTTATTCTCTTCATTCATTCATTATTAACACTTACGTGATCATCTGAATGTCGAGTCACGCGGAGAATGTGTGACTTCATGAATTTGATGACGGCTTGTAGTCGCTTGTGCCTTCTTCATCGAAACTCTGGATTCGCCACTGGTTCTACGTTCCTTCTTCATCCTATAGTGTTACGGTTATGCTTATCCTCATAAACATATGGATCGTAGTAAACTTGTGCTCTGAGACGGCCACACTCTATTAATTCAATTGTAAATTGCTGATAAATTTTAGTGTCTTACAGCTTTGACTAGTATTATGCCCATGCATATTATTCACTTCACGACAACTTCCAAATTAGAGTAAGAACACTGTGAGATTGATAAGTAATTGGCAATCTATAGCTACGTGTACAATGACTCTGAATAATTAATTACCTATTGCAACCAACCACTAGACTGACAGTGACTACACCGTTCCAATTCTCGATAGCAGACTACACTACATCTAGGCAACTCATTCTATTAGAAAAGTACAAGAAAGATGCGATATCCTGTTTTCTTCTTAGAATGCGTTCGCCTGATTCACGATAGTTGGATTTATTAACCATAAGTTGGCTAGTGTATCCTTCTTTGCTCATCAATTCGTTCGCTCCCAACCATACGCTGTGTTCACGACCCTTAGTAGCAATGACCTTGACGGGCGTATTGACCTTCATAACATTCTTAATTTCGGTCGACAATCTTTCCGAAAACGACTTCAACAATGTGGTGCCGCCGCACAAAAGTATGGATTCGTAGAGTGCGGCTTGTTTTTCTGTGGGTTGTGACTCGATGGCTCGGCACACCGCATGATGGATTCCTCTCGGACGTTTATCAAAGTGATGAGGATGAAACAAACCCTCAGAACACGAAAAAGGCTCATTGCGCATGAGAAGAACCTATATTAGTCAGAAGGCAACAAGAATTTAGTTATTTGACAGTATAGAGTGTGTAGTGTTTGGCTAGTAGGCGTGCTTTTTTAATTAAATTTAGTTATAAATTTTCCAAAAAATTACATTTGTACGTTGTTGTAATACTTCTTGTACTACAGTCAACTCCAAAGCCATTTCAGTTAAAGTACCGCAAAACGCAAATTACACGTGCATAACCATATATGGCAACACAACTCTTACCTGACGTTATATGGCAAAGCAAATTAACTATATGCATGCACATATAATTGTACTAGGCCAGAACCGTACAGGTATACTGATCACATAGTTTTCTATTCGTGTAAGTTAATATTAATAATATAATACATAAATAGATCACGAGTCCGTGCACGGATTGTTGAGCACACAACTTCAGTCAAACAAGCAACTTGAATATAAAGTTGAATAATGAAACGAATAAACAGTCTTTATCAAAAATTTAGTCCGACGTATAAATTACCTTTTGTGGTACTAGTCGGCAAGGCGCTGAGATTGGCTCACTTTTGCCTGCAAGATGCATCTCTCTTTCATAGTGAGTGCTTACGCGTCCGTATTGATTTTTGATTTTTCTGATTTCCATACGATGACCATGATTTTGTAAATTCAACTGTTCGTATCCGTTTTTCTCTAAGCTTGACAAAAGCTTTAGTGTAACATCCCGACCACCAAAATTGAGCACATTGTCATTAACACGTCGACCGTTGTAATAGACGACAACAGAAGTCATCAATTCACCGCAGTCTACAACGACTCCTGTCGTTTTGCGATACCACATCAGTGACAATGACGATTCGTGGTCGATGTAGAGTCCTGGTGCTTCGAATTCTTCAAAAATTACTTCTGCCATTGCTTTGCGTTGTTTTTCATCATAGAATACATTTTCAGTAAGTACAAAGTTGTGCTCAGTTGAATCTGCCTTCAGTTTATTGATTGAGTCTTTCCACATCTAAACAAACAGGTATAATTATATTATTTGTTTAATATTTTATTAAAATTGGATTTTAATATGGAAACGTTTAACACAAAATATATAGATATAGATAATAAACAGACAAATTATCAATGATTTTTAAACACTAAGTAATTTGCTATGTACATTTTAAATCAAAAATTTAAATTTAATTACGTTTGACTATGTATACTTTAATATATGGTAAAATTAAAACAGAATAGCAAATAAAAATAACAAAATTAACAACACATTAAAAATATATCTAAAATTAATTAAAAAATTTCAATTAGTGTGTTAGTGTTTATATCGTTGACGTAGAAAAGAAGGCGCTATTGCTGAAGCCAATAGCTACTCTCTCTAGTGCCTTTTTTGCTGTAGTCCTCTACAATGATGTTGGTAACGGCAGCATTTGCATTTGAAACGCTATTGCTACCAAACCTGAAAAGCACTCAGTATTGTACTCAATTCTCAGCCAGCTGCGATTTTGCTCTAGCATGTCGTTTGTACTGTACGTTGCTTTTGACCACTAACACGTCTGACACGCATGTTGTCTGTTGTCATGGGATAGTAGTAGCTTCAGTATGAATTTCTCACCCCAGACAAGCCGCGCAATAAAGGCAGATGTGAGATCGTTATGAGCTCAAGAGAGCACTGGCTTCTCGTTACATGTAACAACAACATGCAAACTCTAGCTACTTACCAGAAATTACAAAAACAGCAGCAGTGTGTATGTTCTAAAACTGAAAATACAATTCTAACGAAATGGTCAAAGCGCAAAGACAGCGAAATTTGTTGTTATACAGTATGTTGCTTCGACTTACCTCTTTCAGACAATCAACATTTACGGTAGGGAGTTTTCCTTCCTGTTCTACGTCTAGAACAAACTGGCCTACCAGAACATCACCACATGGCAACGTCACCGTAGGAAACTGTTTGTCTCCACTGAACCCAGCTTTCACAAAGCCTGATCCGTTGTCGATGATAATTGTCGGAGAACGTTGGCTGGCCATAACACAACACACGTAGATGACAAATGCCGGTATGGCTGAATGCCTCGACTGATGACTGGACGTATAGACCACCCATTTTTGACCATATTTGGAATTATTTATCTTCATGCAAATTTGCTTTAATCAAATCGTTGTCGTCATGCTTCATCGCAAATTGGCCAAATGTATAACTGGCTCCCTCATTCAAAGACGCAACATACAGCATCTATGGTCGGTTTGCAGCAATCACGGCACGTACTGTTTAGGACGTAGACGGCTTCGTCACTAGCGTAGCCGCCGCCACCGCCGACCACAACACTTAAAGACAAACATTCTTACTATGTAGTACACACTTTTCTACGCATAAAGTTACGCTGTCATTAGGTATTGCATAAAAATACCAGATAAACTAACTAAATGGTCATTTAGTAACATATCAAGAAAGCATAAGAAGTATAGGAATTACGTGTCTTTGGCTGCCATTTTACGCACGCACGCACGCGCGCACACACACACACACAAACAAACACACACACACACACACACACACACACACACACACACACACACACACACACACACACACACATAACTTCACAGCCACGCACTTTCAGTTCAGTTCATCGCCGCTGTCAATACAAAAAACATTTATACATGTGTTTGTTCCATTACAGAAATATCAAAATACATGTAAAAATATTAGACGTACAATCCACCAATTATACTTAGACGTTTCTTTTCAACTGCTGGTGTAATGATTGTGGATATGAAATAATGCTATCATCTTCTTATTTTTGTGATGAACAGGAGACATTGTCAAAGGCGAAAAATACAGAAAAAATGACCCAATGAGAAAACATACATATATATAAACTGAAAGACAAAGAGAACATCAAACCAACCAACAAACAAGCAAAAAAAGCAAAGACAATGACTAATCTCTAGACAAGATACAGATGCATTGCAGGCAGACAACAGATCTAGACTGATAGACATATACCAACACAACAACAAAGGAAAGCAGATTGAAACTTAGAAACACAAACACACAAACCAACCAACAAACAAATCAGTTAACAACATGCAAACAGATAAACATACAATACATGCAAGGTTGTATTCACCCGTAGTATATGTAAAATTAATAGAATAAATTATAAGTAAGTAATTAAGGTAATTCAAAAAAAAACAAAAAAAATTAGTTCTATTTAATTGTTAAAATAGTCCTTTTATAATCAACTGCATTGAGAGCTAGTCTACAAAAATTCAGAAATCATATTTATTGTTGCACTCAAATATCAAATTCACAAAACGATAATTACATATATTATAATTGACATTCACAACATGCCATTATACAGGAACGTAGCATGACCTCTAGAAATGGGGGCTAAATTTCGCAATGCTACGAAACACGCCCACTTTATGAACACGCTCGCTTTTATTGGCTCCTAATTGATCGATACGGTAGAAGCAGTGGCAGATCCAGACTTGAAAGAGATGCACCATGGTGTATATACTATATACAGCATTGGTCCTCACACGTATTTACAGTTCTGAATTTTTATGACCACACCTAAAAATGATAGGGCTATGTGTAGCCTGGTCTAGCCCATGCCACGCCCCTGTGCCATACTTGTTTTTGAAATTGACATCACATCCATTCTCTAATAAGATATCAAAATATCTGGAGTGAGTTTGTTTGCAGCAGCCCAAAGTAATGCTCTCCATCTACTTTACAAGAAAGAATAACGTAAGAAACATAAACATTGGTAAAACAAACAAATAATGAATATCAATCTTATAATAACAGAAACAAAGAAGCACACAAACAGAAGCAGAGTTAAAGTAAACGTACTAAAATACAAGAGATAAATAAATAAACTAAAAATTGAAAGAACAAAAACAAACAAATAAAACAGCACTCAATAAACAAACAAAATGACTAACACACAACAACCTAATAACACTAAATAGACAAACAATTAAGTTAATTAATGAGTCGCACATATAAACACAACAAGCAAACAAACATGCAAGACGAAGAGATAGAGACACAAAGAAGCATGTAGAAAGAGACAGAGAGGCAAATATTATTAATTGATTAAACCATTACACAGACAATTAGACAAACAGATGTACAACATACGAAATTAATTAAGTTAACGTAAAGACACAGAAGGGCAATAGGGACAGGCCGACTTACAGACATATATAAGACATATAAACATAGACAGACAAACAAGCAAATTGACAGATGGACAAACAGATAACATCGAAGTTCTCCACTCTTTTCCACTAACATGTCCAGACAGAATCCTGAGGTATCGAGGCCATCGAGACTATTTTTGTTTTTATCTAACAAGGTCAACTGTACGTATAGCCATGCAAGGCTACAATTTGGCGTTGTTAACATCGAGTGTTATTAATATTGCCTATTTATTTTTAATTTCTAGCATACTAGTTGAAAATAAGTGTACAGAATAAATTTGCATATTGATTGATTGACAAGGAGAAATATAGTTCCAAATATGGTGAAGTGGGTGGTCTCTAGATCGATTCATTCCTCGAGTCATTTCGTATACCGGCATTTGTGTTCATCTCGCACACCAGCATGTGCTTTCAGTTTTTCTGTTGCGTTATGCCAAGTCGAGGTTCTTCGACACTAATTATCGACAACGGACGAGGAGTTGTAAAAGCTGAATTAACCTAGCGAAAAACCGTGATTACGCACTCTGCATGGTACTATCATGTACGATTCGGTGTATTCTTTTTTGCCACCGAAGACCTGCGGCAACGTAAATCTTACCGAAATTTTGATTCTCTGACGGAGGTAATCGAAATATCATGTATGTAAAAAATTTTGTTTGTATTTTTACAAATCATAAAATTTTGTTAATCTCACAATTTATTATCAGTATTTAGAAAGCATCAATCCGTAGTGAAATGAATATAGGCGTAGAGAGCATCGACTGTGTAAGGTACCCGCAGTCTATACTAGACGTACTCGTATATATATGCGCGCCGCCAACAGACAGCCGTCGAGATTCATGGACGCGCGGACTTCGGGAGGAACAGTCGTCAATCCACTCGGCAACATTTCACTATAGCGTATTATCTTTGTCATGCCATTTCGTTGTATGTATATACAAGCAAGTGTATTCGGCGATAGAATGGTCGGCGTATTAGAGCGTCGTTTCTAGGCATCGCTCATAGCTTTCATTTGCACGTCGTTTTGACGTCGTATTATTTGAAATTGAGTAATATGAGTGGTCTGTTTACCGAGGTTTGTGCACAGTACGGGAACAGGTGCTAAAACAAACAATTTTAAACTTACATGGCATGTAAGTTGCAATGAGACTGATGCTAATTATCTTGACACGACGATCGAACATCCGCAGGTGACAAGTAAGTCATATTCTAGCTTTCATTAATTAATTGTATATAACACCGGGCACAAGCCACGACGCATATACACCACGCTGTTTCTCCCTTATTTTCTACCCGATTTGATCAATACGTAAATTGCTACCCAGGTAGCTAGAGTAACAGACGTCTATGAAATGTTTTTGTTAGTGCAAATAGTGCAGACAAGCGAAAGTCATCAAGATGCATGTCCTCGTCAAACGACAGAATTTGCAAAGCAACTAGTGAATAGTTGAATTGTTTCTATAATTGACCATTCTTAAATGTTATTGAGAATGCATATTAAGCTTGCATTACAGACAACACATTCTTGGGTCTCATGATTCTTAGTTGCAATTCATTGATTTTTGCGTACGTTTACGTGCTGTGACACCTCTGTAATTGTACTGTTGTGTGTAAGTGTAAGTCTGTACACTACAGTCTAAAATAATTTTACACTAAGGCACAATTTTTAAACCACAACCATTGAATAAATAGTAAAATTTCTCTCATTGTTTAGATGTGGAAAGGCGTGATAAGTAAATTGGAGATTGATCCATCCGAACACAACGTCATACTCATTGAAAGTGAAATGTACATCAAATCTGACATTGCAACAATGGAAGAAATGTTTGGAGAATTCCGACCGCCAGGACTCTACATTGGCAACGAATTCTCATTCTCACTCATTTGGCATCGCAAGTTAAGCCACCGGACGTTATTGTATATTGTGGTAACTACATGACGTCAAACATCTCTGGAATGACCGTCTACCTAACTATTTCGGTCGGAATGTTACTCTTAAACGTTTCGCAAATCTATTTATAAACGGCTACATAGCCTGCTATATACATAACATACCATTTGAGGGAATAGTTCGCAAGCAACTCTCAGTGGCTTATAATTATCTGCTTATATAACCTCTTCGGTCCCAAACTTGTACATATACAGTATATCTAATTTTTCTTTTACTTTTTTCAATTTCTTAAAATGCTGATGATTTTTATAGTCCAACTCGTCGTATATACAGTGTATATAACTGAAATAATAGACTGTCTAATGTGTATATTATGCAATAACCGCTGATTTTGTGGAACTTACTATCATGTCATTCGTCTTCAGACTTAAGTTAATTTTTTATTCTTCAGACGGAATTTTTGAGCCTATGCGCTTTTACAGTCCGAAGTGCACTGCCAATTCAGCGAGTGGTGTGCAAAGGGATTGAGACCGAAATTGATTCGATGCACAACAACAATTTATCGAATCTGTGCTTTTGTGCGGTGGCGGGACAATTTTTACAGCAGACAAGTTTGCAAATCTGCTACACAGAGACCAACAGCACTGTGCAATAAACGTCTACAATAACTAAACTTAGACAAGTTTAGCAAGTCTAGCTACCGATGATCAGTACAGCAATGAGGTAAGTCTGAAGAACGACGTCTGTAAACGAACGAGGAGGCTTTAGTTCCTACGACGGTAAATTTATTTACAGCTAAACGAATAGCAGCCAACATGACAATACGTATTATTGCATGCATGCATGCGTCAACGGTAGGCTAAATGCAAGTGAGTGTAGTTAGAGCCGTAACACGGTTGTGTGTAGTGTAGTTTGTTTGCCTCGTGTAGCCAGACCCTTGCCTTAGCATTATACTGCCGGACACAAGCACACGCACAGGTAAGTTACAGCCTCAGGCGCGAATCCAGAGATGGTGTGTGTGGTGCACGTGCACCCCCACACAGTGGGCGTGCATAGAGGAATATTCACATATGCTCTCCCTACTCTGTTTACAGAAATTCTTATTGTAAAGGGTCTTAATGTAAAGCTACAGTCGTCCTCTCTAAACATAAGTAAAGCATACAAACACGTAGATAGGACTTGCCAAAGGCTGCAGCATTTCAGGAACAAGCTAGGTGTCGGAACCAATGACCGATGGTAAATATGCAACTGAAACGGTTCATGAAGCTGTAGTTGACTGTGTACCGTTCTTACTCTGTCGCTGTGGTAGACAAAGAACCTCGCAAATGTTTCATCAGAGACAGTAGAAGAGTACTATATAAATAAATTATTGTCATTCTGTTTCTGGATCACTTTCTTGGTCAAATACAGTAATTGTTTTGACTCAATTTATGTTGATGGGACCTTGAAGATTCTTTTCTTTGTGCAATTGCTCAGGGCACAAGTTTCTGAAACGCACTAGAAGTAAGTACTTGGACTAAGCCTTGTCCCTCTAGTTAGCTAGGCGTATACAGACCCATTCTGGAAAGTCGCGGTAAAGATCGAAGACTTGTTTAAACTCTGTAGTATGCAGACTCTACCAGCCGGCACAGATAAACAATATTTTGTAAATACACTCTTGAGAATTATTTGCACACTACCATCTAGTAACCATTAATTTTGTAGTTGTGAGCTGTTCGAGTATCAGTGAACTACTACGACTCTAGATCTGTGCATTTTCTATATTGGGACAGACAATTAATAACGTTCTCGCCTTGTCACACTTTCACTACGACATGAAGAGAACACAAGGGAGTCATCAATGATTACCCCCTAACGATGGAATTAATTAATCAATCTATATTCTAGACTCAGATGACTAATTGGCAGCTTAGTGCGTAATGCCGTTTCGTAACTACCGAGTTTCTTTAATTTAAGGCTAATTTTTGTGTTAATTAATAAAAATAATTTATTTGATCGTTCACCCCGTCTTGGGGATCTGGATCCGCGCCTGAGTACGCACGCACAACAACAGCAACAACAACAACAACAACAACAACAACACCACACAAACTCGTACGTACATGCACTCGTTGCTGTCTACATGCTTCCTTCCTAATTTATTAATTGATATGCCAACCGTATCCGTGTGTATTTAGGTCTCATCAGAGGTAAACCGTGTGTTTCCGATCTGAGGTTCCTAATGGAACCAGAATAGTGGAAGACCTAACACAAACATCTTGTGTGGTAAGCAACTGCATCACAATCATATGATATCTACACTAAGTACACACGCGTGTATACACTAGCCAATTACACTACAGCGGCTTCCGAGTAGCAGCCGATATTATCAGATTAGTCTTCAGCTTTACTGACAGCCCCGATTGTCACCTACTAGTACGCAAAATCATATTTATTCACTTGTCAATTGCTCTCTAGTCGCGCACTGACAATTATTAGACGGTAACTTGGCATCACATGAGCTGGCACGGACGTTGTAGTTTCCTGCATCGAATCGATGTGGTTTGTTGCGGCTCTAGGTGCATGCGACCGCGTTTACGTTGGCACGAGCATTTACAAGTACTAACATATGGCGAGGCCATGCAGACAACAAAGCAGGTGTGATACCCAGGATACATGGTCGTACGCGTCCATGACAGTAGCAGCCCTCTTGTGCAGTACAGTACACATTAACAGTACAGTACAGTACAGTACAGTAACAGTACAGTGCAATATAGTACAGTACTGTACAGTACAGTGCAATACAAGAAAGATGAAACAAAACTTTGGTGAATTACAATTTCAATTCAATTTTGTTATCTACAAAGACAGTAGAGCAAAAGTGTTCATGCATGATATATATTTGTGCATCGGGGAACCAGTCCGTTGTCTAGCTATAGAGTTTCTACGAGACCGACTTGGTTTTTCTAGAACCTCGATCACGTCGAGTCAGCTAAACTGACCGTCTATGAATATATTGATATACTTCACATGCTTCTAGCACCGACATTTCTGTCGAGATTGGTGGACTGTTTGCATGAGAAGCCAGTGCATTCAGAAGGGATACTTGAGTATCTAATCGACTTATCGCTTTGCTATAATGAGATAAATAGGTGATAAGACGGTGTATACACAGTACGACGACTGCGACAGCGAGTGTATATACTTACTGGTGATGTAGGAAGGTGATCGGACGTCGACATACGTTCATATCCACTGCACACTGGATCATAAACTGGCTTATTTGCCTCGAGTGGAGCGTGATAAATGGGCAGAGGTACTTCGTACGCGTCTGCAAATCAACAACATACAAAAATCTGTAAGAAGCCTGACTCTGTGCAGTGCATGGAGTACTAGTCCAACGGACACATTACCTTGTTTGCATGCAGCTTTCACTGCACTGACGTGCGTCGTTGCGTAAGGCTTAATTGTTCCTCCCATTTCGCTTAGAGTTCCAAATTCTTGCTGTCCTGCTGACGTGCTGCTAATTACGTGGCGTTTGCTTGCATCTAGATGATCAGCCTCCCTCGGTGAACGCGACCGTCGTCGGAGTAGACAAACGACGGTCGTAATGACGGACCCAGTCACTGCACTTAATATGACAGTAATAACGTGATACCACCAAAGAAACGCTTCAGCTGTTCGAGAAGTATTTGTAGTGTTACAATCTGATGCAAACAATTTGTTATTATTCTGACTTGCAAAACACGTCACATAAAGTGTACCTTGCAAGACTTCAAGCGTAAAATTGGCTTCATCACTTCCCAAACTGTTTCTTACTTCGATTTTGTACAGACCGGCGTCCTGCCCTCTAACACTCTTGATTGTCAAATGACTGGAATTGTATTCAGTGCGAATGTCAGTCATTTTGCCGCTCTGAGACCGGTACCATGCGACTTGTGGATGAGGAAATCCGTTCAATCTGTAACTGACGACAAAATCGTGACTCTCGTCTGCACACACCGCTTCTTCTCTTTGGTCAATGTCCAACCAGACAGACGGTTTTTCTAGAGAATAGGAAGAAACGTAGACAGAGCTACACGACCTATAGAAACATAAAATATCAAACACCAGATGCCAGACCTTGCACGACGACCTTGAAGTCCACCGTGGCATTGCCAAAACAATTTTGTGCTGTAGCAGTCAATATTCCGGAAACGACTTTGGAGATGATTTCGAAGCATGGTTCGTAGTTTATCAACTCGTATGAAATGGGAATGATTTCTCCTTGGAGACTGGTGTGTTGTAGAGAGATTCGAGGGTAGGGGACTCCAGACAATGTAAGACAAACGGCGGGTACTCTAGATATCTCACCGGCAACGACTGTCAAATTCTTCTTCGTATTAGAAATTCCGGGAACAGCTATTCATTGACGCTGTAAAAACATTTGTATGATTCTACAACACGTAAGTTTATTGCCTACCTCCAATTCTGAGCGTTACCCATGCACTTTTAAATCCGCCTGGAAGTATATATCGGTATTTCGTAAGGTTGAACTCGACTGAAACGTTCTTCAGTATTACACTATTAATTCTAGTGACCGTATACCTCTGGACGACCGCCAAGTTTATCTCCGAAAGCGACGTCTCCACCTCCCATTGTATTTGAGTAGGAATTCGTGCGGTTCGTTCAGCGTAGATTGAAACGCTTCTGCCTTCGAGCCCGTAGACATTCGACGTTACGTTGTAGAGACCCGGAAATGAACCTAAGCAGAGAGAGTTCACTCGACATGCTCGCTGCCCAGATGCAGCTCGGAAAGAGCGGTCTACCACAATGACGGAAGTGGTCGTCTTCGGTCGGTTGCTCTGCACGAAGAGTTGGCAAGAAAAAAGAGAAGCTCATAACGGCAAATTTACTAAGACACCAAAGCAACAACAAAGATTTTAGCTAGATACCTAGAAGATACCAACAGCTAGTGACGAAGAGGGAGAACACAAAATACAACCGTACACAAGAGTTGTGGTCGTGAGAAAAGTTCTGGACCCGCCAGACGTCATTTTCAACAAGAGCATCGACTTCTCTCGGTCTTCGCTTTCAAATCATAGTCAAGAAGCTGGTGGATTTGATGTATGAGATGCACAGGGGGCGTCAATAGCTGTCAGAGGGCGGAGCAAGATGTCAATTCAATCAGAACACATCCGCTTACGAGAGTGATGGTTTTTCGCTTTACTTTGCGGTTATAGTCGTAAGTTTCTACAATTAGAATGCCTCCCGTAGCTTAGCAATTAATGTGTCAACACTGTTTACCTCTTCAGCTCTCGTTTAGCGAGAGAAAATGCACTGCGTTGCTGTAGTTGAGCAGTGACCTGCTTCAACAACAGATATTTTGTACAATAAGTAGCACTTACGGAAAAAGCCATGCAGTGATGATAAAATAGAAACCCTGCGTATGAATATTAAGGAGCGTTGTTAGTACAATAAAGCGCAGTCACGTAGTGGCGTACGCGGGGCTTTTTCTCTATTGCTAGCGATACCCCAAACTAAGTCCCTTTGTTTCCAGACATGAACATGAGGTCTTAACTATACGTGTAAAGGAAATGTTTGATCTCGACATCAAACTTATAAAGATGGAAAATTTTCAATTTATACTTGACAGCCGGCCGAAATTCTACAGTTCTTGAACTTTTTAGATGTTTTTACATCGCAATTAATTAACTACGTCTTTCTGACCTATTTTCACATTTATGTGTACACGAAGAAGTGGGCCTGCTGTAAGAAATTTGTGGTAACAATAGCAGGTAACCTTATATCGTGGCTGGTGTGGTTGACTTGTTTGTCAAAATAATCCTTGTCGTAAAGTCATAAAGTTTTAACAGCGTATGGCTAATTAACTATATAGCCTATCAAATATAGTGAAACGGTCAGTGGATCGTCCAGCCATTTAATTTTCTACCCTTCAATTTTCATATTTTCATTTCTCGATTTTCAATTAAGTTAATTTTTTAACATTTAATTTTTAATTTTTAATTTTTTATTTGCATTTTATTTAAAATTTTGTGTTTATTAAATTTTAAATTTTAATTTTTAAATTTTAAATTGTTAATTTTTAATTTTCCATATTCTTTGTAAAATGCATTTCATCTTTTGATGTTTGATTCTTGTGATCTTTAGATTTACCTTTTAAAGTTTGATTTTTAGGTAACTATGTGCTCCAAACTAGAAACTTGAACGCGCAGTTCGCTTTTGTATTTCTAACATGAATAGAAAATAGAAAATAGAAAATTGAAATGACCAAAGACGCCAGACACAGCAGGGGTCTCAGCGGGGGTCTCAGCAGGGCTTCAATTCGTACGCGTGTTTCTGGAGATCACGATTCCAACACACAAGCAGGTGTTTGTTTTTACTTCGCTTTTCGTTACATGCCAAACCACGTTGGCAACTCTTGACAACTTCGCTCTGACACACAACGTTGTGCCAGCGAATACCTCGGTCCCTAGCTGTGTAGGTAGACGTACTGTACGTGCATTGTACACAACACGCTACCTTTATTGTAGATAAACTGGTTGAAGGAAAATGCTATGTTCTAACTAGATGGGCTCCCCACTAGCTAGCGGATCGCCGAGTTGGCAACTGTGGTGACTAAGTATACGGAACGACGTTCGTTGCTAGGAAATATCGAGACACAATTAAAACATCGAAACCGTCAACCTACTACAATTAATTAAGTAGTAGACTACGCGCTTTCACGGGCACACTCTAGATGTAGTACCCGGTACCGGTACCGTATGCAAGGGCGTGGTACTCTATAGCAGATCACATTTCTCATTTGCACGACGTCGCACAACTCACCAATCAAACAGACATGCACGTCCATCGTCAACGCCTTCCGAACTCTCTTAGTTGAAGTCAACTCAACTGAACTCTATTTGCTCAACTCAATTAATTAACTCAACTAGCTAACGTAGAACAGCGCGGCTTACAGCTAGAGCTAATTATTAAGTAGACTATGTCAATGTGTCACTCGATGATCTCTGGGCTCTCACTGTCGGCGCGTACGTTCACATCTGCAGTCAAGCTGCGTGACGAGGAGACCCCCGCACCTTGGGTTGTGGCAGATGGTAACACGATTGGTGGTTCCGTGTCCGACGTGCTGTCGTCGTGAGCTACGTCGCTTCCAAGTTCATTTCGCATTTCTATTTTGAGCGCTCTCATGTCGTCGAAACCGCGAAGAGACAGCGGACGTTCTTCGTCTGACCACGTAGCGTTGCAAAGTGAGTAACGCCCGCATTGAGAAGTGCAACGTTCGCAGCCGAGCCATTGTCGGCAGCAAATAGACACTGCTATCGGACTTCTGCTGAGCAGGTGGCAAATCTTGCAAGGCATCATTCTTGTTGCTATTGTCGCTGCTTTCGATTTAGTGCGTCGTTTCGATGACAACCGATGGCGAGTCACTTGCTCCATCTTGTCTTCGATGTTCTCGAGTCGCTCGTGTACTCGTTCGAAGCTGGACTCCAGGCGGCCGAGATGAGCTAGCGCGTCTTCTACTTCGCCGTCGATCTTGAAAAGGATATCCATATCCGGAGATGAGGCACGAGTGCTCGAGCTCAAAGGCTGCAGCAGGCCGTAACCAATCGCTGTTGACGAGTTGGTGGCCGATGAAGCTCGTTTTCTTTTGATCGGTGACGTCTCTGGTATAGAATCGAGGTAGCACTTCAGTGAGTCATAGTCCGACTGGAGTACCGCACAGATTCTTCGAGACGGTGTCTTCCAAAAGTCTACGTCTGCATGCATCCAAAGCAACTAAATTAATTAGTTAAAGCGTAAACGTATATATACATACCAGCTAGAGTGCATCCATGCTTGATAAGCATTTGAACATGCAAGGCTTTAGGGTAATCGACATGTTCATCCACAGACAAATTGAAGAAGATCGCACTGCTTGTTGCAGAGACTCGTATATAAACACCTCATCATGCATACTGTGCATGTATAGATGTAACGTATATCGTACCTCTTGTTCCGTCGTCATCTGCGAACGGTACGCCGCGGTTGTTCACTAGGATAATTCGGTCATCACACGAAACAACACCTTGAGCTTCGAAGTGACTCTGAACTAAGTCAGTAATATGTAGTAGGCCGACGTCACTTTCGGCAAAGCGAACGTACGTCTGCGAACGTACTTCGGTTAGCTGCAGCTTGTTTCGAACGACTTCCATAGACCACAGGTCAACACTCTTCTTGATTACTCTCACTGCCGATTGCGACCGCGCTTTCTTGCTGCTCGGTGCTACCGATCTAAACGCAGACCAATAGGAAGACGACGCCGGCGTCCATGAAGTTCCGAGTGTTGGAGCTGTTGCGGTCCTAGCAGTATGGTGACTTGCTTCACCGGTTACACCTACAACTGGCTGCAGCTGTAGGCGACGACGTTGCAAAAAGGACGAGGCATCGGACACATTCGACTCTTCCACCAAGAGCGGGTCGCCGTAGAGTTGATAGCGATGACAAGCCGAGAGTCCATCAAATCGACCTTCGGTCTTGGGAAATATTGCCGCCTCGTTGCCATCCTCTCTTTTCAGGTAAATGACTTCTACCTACACAGTGATACGCAACGCTAAATTTTGACGATCACCTTAATTAATTATTTAACATTGTATGATTGCTTTAACATCTAAAGTTGTTCGCGCCGTGTACAACTTGACTTGCCTTGAAACTCGAGACAGTCGCAAACTGCTCACGTCCGACAATTTCATTGGCAGCTCTTGCGTTCCTCGAAAAATGGTCACAATGTCAAATGGTTCACTTAACCGTCGTTGTCTGTCCATCGTCTCCACACGCACACTGAAATGATTTTACTAACGATTGATGACTACTGACCGATACGACCTCCATAGTAGAGCCGAGGCGGTGTGACCACGCCTAGCGAACGCTTCACAACATTAGTCAAAAACAATATGGGGAGATGCAAGTTGAGGTGACCTAACGTAGACGACGATTACAAAACAACTGTAGTGGAGGCTGCGAAAGTCTACCCAAGAATGTCTTGCGGTGTGAGAGAGCTGTCGACCCGTCCCATTACTACCGAGCGGTGGTTCGGACTCTTCTAGAGCTGCAATGCAATTTGTTTTGACGTTTATTGTTAGCCACGCATGGGGTAAGCTAACTCTTCTCAAAAAAAACCAGACTAGAGGCTTCGAAGCAAATCGTTTAGCACTAGGTGGGGTGTGCGAACATACGGCTACGCCTTTCCCTCTTCTCGCAAACAGGTACCTCCGTACACTAGCTACAATAGTGTATCGATAAATAAACTCTCTGAACATTAGAAGCTATAGGCTTTCCAAAAGTACAAAAGCAATTTGCTAACCGTAGACGTCATCACCCTTGCTAGATCTCACACATGATCATTGAGGGAATTCCCCGGGAAGACACGACGTCAATTTGCACAACCAGTTAGTGCAGTCGCTGTAATGGACAAGGCAGACATCAGACAAATGGTAGAAGAAGGCACTTTGCATTCAGAAATGCACTAGCAAGCATGCATGCACTCTAGCTGGTTTGTATATATATATATATATATATATATATATATATATATATATATATATATATATATATATACGCTTACGCTTTAACTAATTAGCCTAGTTGCTTTGAATGCATGCAGACGTAGACTTTTGGAAGACACCGTCTCGAAGAATCTGTGCGGTACTCCAGTCGGACTATGACTCACTGAAGTGCTACCTCGATTCTATACCAGAGACGTCACCGATCAAAAGAAAACGAGCTTCATCGGCCACCAACTCGTCAACAGCGATCGGTTACGGCCTGCTGCAGCCTTTGAGCTCGAGCACTCGTGCCTCATCTCCGGATATGGATATCCTTTTCAAGATCGACGGCGAAGTAGAAGACGCGCTAGCTCATCTCGGCCGCCTGGAGTCCAGCTTCGAACGAGTACACGAGCGACTCGAGAACATCGAAGACAAGATGGAGCAAGTGACTCGCCATCGGTTGTCATCGAAACGACGCACTAAATCGAAAGCAGCGACAATAGCAACAAGAATGATGCCTTGCAAGATTTGCCACCTGCTCAGCAGAAGTCCGATAGCAGTGTCTATTTGCTGCCGACAATGGCTCGGCTGCGAACGTTGCACTTCTCAATGCGGGCGTTACTCACTTTGCAACGCTACGTGGTCAGACGAAGAACGTCCGCTGTCTCTTCGCGGTTTCGACGACATGAGAGCGCTCAAAAAAGAAATGCGAAATGAACTTGGAAGCGACGTAGCTCACGACGACAGCTCGTCGGACACGGAACTACCAATCGTGTTACCATCTGCCACAACCCAAGGTGCGGGGGTCTCCTCGTCACGCAGCTTGACTGCAGATGTGAACGTACGCGCCGACAATGAGAGCCCAGAGATCATCGAGTGACACATTGACATAGTCTACTTAATAATTAGCTCTAGCTGTAAGCCGCGCTGTTCTACGTTAGCTAGTTGAGTTAATTAATTGAGTTGAGCAAATAGAGTTCAGTTGAGTTGACTTCAACTAAGAGAGTTCGGAAGGCGTTGACGATGGACGTGCATGTCTGTTTGATTGGTGAGTTGTGCGACGTCGTGCAAATGAGAAATGTGATCTGCTATAGAGTACCACGCCCTTGCATACGGTACCGGTACCGGGTACTACATCTAGAGTGTGCCCGTGAAAGCGCGTAGTCTACTACTTAATTAATTGTAGTAGGTTGACGGTTTCGATGTTTTAATTGTGTCTCGATATTTCCTAGCAACGAACGTCGTTCCGTATACTTAGTCACCACAGTTGCCAACTCGGCGATCCGCTAGCTAGTGGGGAGCCCATCTAGTTAGAACATAGCATTTTCCTTCAACCAGTTTATCTACAATAAAGGTAGCGTGTTGTGTACAATGCACGTACAGTACGTCTACCTACACAGCTAGGGACCGAGGTATTCGCTGGCACAACGTTGTGTGTCAGAGCGAAGTTGTCAAGAGTTGCCAACGTGGTTTGGCATGTGACGAAAAGCAAAGTAAAAACAAACACCTGCTTGTGTGTTGGAAACGCGATCTTCAGAAACACGCGTACGAATTGAAGCCCTGCTGAGATCCCCCGCTGAGACCCCTGCTGTGTCTGGCGTCTTTGGTCATTTCAATTTTCTATTTTCTATTTTCTATTCATGTCAGAAAAAGGAAAGCGAACTGCGCGTTCAAGTTTCTAGTTTTGAGCACAGGTGCCTAAAAATCAAACTTTAAAAGATAAATCTAAAGACCACAAGAATCAAACATCAAAAGATGAAATGCATTTTACAAAAATAAGGAAAATTTAAAATTTAAAATTTAATAAACACAAAAATTTTAAATAAGAATGCAACCAAAAAATTAAAAATTAAAAATTTAACTAAAAAGTGAAGATTAAAAAATGAAAACATGAAAATTGAAATGTAGAAAATTAAATGGCCGGACCATCCACTGACCTAAAACGTTTATTAAGTGTTGATGTTTTAATCTACATTGTTGCACTGTTTTAAAATCATTACAAGTTAATTGAATAACATTATTTGATTGAATAACATTATTAGTTATATTATTAAACAATTGATGACGTCATAAAAATTGATGCTCAAGCTTTGTTTAGTTCTGCATACGCCACTGCAGTGCATGTATTTGTGCAAGAACCAAAACAACGACAGTGTTCTTGACATAAACTAAGGCATTCATAAATAGATTTTATGATATCTGTGCTCACACTCAACCAACAATATCAACTACTTCTAGTTGAACTTCCTATAGAGAGAGCATAGTGATACCTAAATAAATGATTATCCACCAACTAACTAATCAGAGCATGCAAAAAACATCAATGTGACACAATGCCTAAGGTCTCTCATATTCTAAGTCCGCGTTTGCACCATGCAGTGTATGCCCATCTTATAGAGCAACACTTCCTGGGTCAACAAGGAATTGTCAAGTGCCAAACTTTCTCTTACCTTTATTCTAGAAACTCGAATTCCTTGCTGATGAAGATGACCATGAACCAATAATACCCATGCATGCCTAGCGTAGTGACGGTTGATTTCAGAAACGCCGACGTCTATGGTTTAGCGTTAGCAATGTCACTGCATGTAAGCTTGACGCAAAGACAATCCCGCGTTACGGAGACGTCGGTCCTTTCAGAGTACACAAGACTCTGTGCATATCTGGTACTGTACACCCTAAGATAATCAATAAGTATTCTTAGTTGGTCAAATGTTATGCTATATTAGCTAGTGATCTGCATGCATGGCTCTTGTTACCAAACGGCCTATAACAGTAGAAATTTTATGCCATTAGTGGCTATTATAAAGTAAAGAACAAAATTATATTGATCAAATATTACCAACTTTACCTGTTTGTATCCGTTTGCTGTAATTGCATGACTCTGTATATCTATCGAAATTTTATTCCCTAGAGCTATACCACCAATATAGCGCTTCTCCATTACCACCATCGTCGTTGGGAAATGCCGCAAAGTAACTACATGTTTGACGACGAACAGAATCTATTTTAAGCTCATATGCACATTCAAACGAAACGCAAGATCAATATTCTACGAATTCTCATTAATAAAATGTTGCCTTTCTTCAGATGATGACAGGGGACGACAGAGCTGTAAACACGAAGCTCTAAAATCGATTTTGTCACTTTCAAGGCACTTGCATGAAGCTGCAAACACGTTCGAACAAACCTTTAGCCCATACCGTAAACACGTTCTGGCAAACATGCACGAAGCTGCACACGCGCGTTCGCGCAAACGTGCACGAAGCTGCAAAAGCGTTTAAGCAATCTTACATGAAGCTGCAAACACGCTTGATTCGCGCGCAAATCTGCAAACACGTTCGACTCGTGCGTAGACTAAGTCATTCGTCGGATCATATCGCCTGGTGCCATTTGTCTTCAGATTGCGTTGCGATACAGCTATGGCAAGTCGACGTTCTTCGACACTAATTATTGACAACGGAACAGGAGTTTTGAAAGCTGGAATGAGCGGAGACGAAAAGCTTCCTAGCGTGGTTACGCACTCTAGTGCTATCATGTACGATACGGTACGTCTTTTTCTTGCCACCGAAGACCTGGCACGACGTAAATCTTACCAAAACGTTGATTCTCTGAGAGAGGTGAGTCGAAAGAGTATGCATGCCTTAGCAAAATCAGCTATATCTTGTAAATTTATAAGGAACGATAGTCAAACAACCGATATGAACCTCTAGAGAGAACACGGTCGATGCAAAGACTGGCCGCGGTTGACGACACGAACTGTCATCATTGCACTTGCCAACATTTCGCGAAGCTTAATTAACATTGGCGCCATTTTCTTCTATCGCCTTGCACGAAGCCCGTATTACGGTAATAACACGAATTGATTTGACAAAAGATGTATAGCTTCGCTACGGGGAAAGGTCCGCATAGATATCATTGGTCGAGCAGATGTCGCATATTTGACATTGAGTTGTCTTTCGAGGTTTCGTGCACACTGCAGCACAGTACGGAAAATGATGGTGAACAAGGATGCAATTTATGTGCAATGAGTGATGCTAATAGTCTTGACACGACCATCAAAACATCCACATTTTGTAATCCAGATTATAATTACTTTCGTTATTTGACAAACAAATCCTTTTTGCTTACTCATAACACGAAACGTTAATAGTCAAGTAAATAGCAACTATTTATTCTTTGCAACAACAAAAAATGATTTTAAAGCAGTGAATATTGGATATGTTCCTAGAATTAACCATTTCTAAATATTTTGTGAAAATGCACATTAATCTTGTAAAAGACAACACATTTTCTGGGTCTGATTCTTATCTATTTGCAGCCCATTAAAATTTTGTTGCATTTATGCACTGTGACACATTTGCAATAATATCATATCTATTGTACTGTTGTCTGTAAGTACATTCAGGCGTGGATGCAGATGGGGGTTCAGGGGGTTGCAATCCCTATTTTCCAATAGGCATGGTTTCATAATTTTATATAATTTTATTAGAAAAGAGAAAATTAGCAATGCTATAAATAACTGCTAGCAGGTCAATTTACTCTTTCAAAAATTTCTGGATCCGGGGCTGACCATTACAGTTTAAATCTAATTTTACATTAAAGCTCAACTTCAAAACACAATCCTTGAATAATAAATAATAATATTTCTTTATTGTTTAGATGTGGAAAAACGCGATAAGTAAACTGAAGATTCATCCATTCGAACACAACGTCGTCCTCGCTGAAAGCGAGATGCACACCGAATCAGACGTTGAAAAAATGGAAGAAATTATGTTTGAAGAATTCCGAACGCCGGCACTCTACATCGGCAACGAATCCGCATTCTCACTCATTTGGCATCGCAAACCGACGGGAGTTATTGTAGATTGTGGTGACTACATCACGTCTGTTGTACCTTTTTACGACGGTACACGTCTTCCGAATAACCGTCTACTTAACTACGGCGGTCGGAATGTTACTCTAAAACTTTTCAAAAATCTATCTAGAAACGGTTACCACGAGTTGGACTCTAAAAATCCTAAACATTTTGAGGAACTGAGAAAGATCAAAGAGAAATTTGGATACGTACAAATTTGGGAGAGAAGACGTTGGACAGATAAACATAATAAGCCATTTATAGTTCCTTGTGAACTAGTCCCTGAAAAGGTAAGTTACTTGTGGAAGTATGTCTAATGCCAGGTGTTATATACACACTATATAAGCAAATAGTCTCAGTCAGTCTGTCAGACAATGAGCTTCTGTTAGTATCGCAGACAATAGACGGCCTGTGTCTCTAAGTGCATGATATTTCTCAACAAAACAGTCAACCTTCTTGTCAAACTGATAACTACCATATAATAATTAATTATCATTGTCATTGGTTTGAAGTCACAAAAAATAAGCTTGGACCTACAATTTCCTATCACCACGTAAAAGATAATCCAATTTAGGCTAGGGGCGTAGCGTGGCATGGGCTAGTTCGGTCTAATAAAAGTAGGCGTGTCTATAAAAAGTAGACGTGTCCCGTAACATCATAAAGTTTAGCCTCCCATTTTCAAAGGTTAGTCTACGCCCCTGTCTCTGCTCCTGATTAGCTAATCATGACAGTGTAAGGGTACGGAAAATGACCAATATCAATAAGTTATAGACAGTCTGCGAATGCTCAAATACATACATAACTACTACATAGATAACTACTGCCTGCTCGAGAACGAGAGGTGCGCGCCTCGCCTGGTGAGTTACAGTCTAGATCCGCCACTAAATAAACTGTCTAATTATTATAAAATAATCGCTGATTTGTGAATTTTAGGATTGCGTCCTTAGGCTCGAGACTTTCTATGCCTCGGATGGTTTGTTTCAGCCTATGTGCTTTTACAGCAGTGCTATGGCAATTCAAGACGCGCTGTGCAAAGCCATTGAGACGCAAATCGAATCGATACAAGAAGAGCTCATCCAATCCGTGCTCTTGTGTGGTGGCGGCACACTGTTAACATCGTTTGCAGACAGAATTGCGATGCAATTCGACGCTCTCGAGAAGTTTCCTAGACCTGTCAACGTCATTACTAACAAGAATCGTGAACACAGCGTTTGGCTTGGAGCGAACGAATTCGCAAAGAAGGAGGAATGCATTAGTCAAGTTTTGATTAGCAAAGCGCAGTATCATGAATACGGAGTGGGGGTTTGTAGAGACGAACGAAACAGAGCAGCGCACTTGTACTTTTCCAGCAGCACGCCGTGAGTAATATTCTACTCTATATATATATATATATACTGTCGGAGATTGAATCGATATATTCATTTGTCAGAATAATGTTTCATGTATAGTATCTACGTTAATTATTCAGATTTGCTGTATTATTCAGATATGCAGGTTGGTATTAAACACTCGCGCACACGGTAGTTTATTTAGACCATTTCTACTTGAATTTTGGTTTATACACTAAAGCCTCCAGATAACTACATCGGATCTGAGGTTCACTGTATGTACTTCTCCATGCACTAGACCGGTAAGTGTATGGTTGAAGTTAATAATAGTGTACACTCGCAGTGTGTGGTCTTTTAGTTCACAAGGTTTTGCATCATAAACATAATTTTAATAAAAAAATTAATCTGATGCACTGTCAGACTCAATGTGCATGCTTTCAGTTGTGCGCGTGTTAATTTTGGGCGATATTTTGATAGTTTATTATTTACATGTTTTCAAGTACGCGCGCTAAAGCAAATACAAAAAACTTTTAAACGTTTTACCTAAATCAGTTTACTACAGCGCTAGCTTTACACATGAACCGATTTAGATAAAATCTGATTTTCAAACCGGTTTGAACCGTTTCAACACTCTATATGTAGTACATATGTAGACTTCAATTGACCTGTTTTCATACACTGCAATTGACGCATCTCTGCATGGCCACATGTTCAAAAACATATTTGCAAACAAGCAGTTGTGGTCGCAAGTAGACTGCGGAAAGACTTCATACAGTAGTTTTAATTAAAGACGTCGAACAACAAGAAGAATCAGTGTAGACATTTTAGCAAATAAAAATGGGAATCAAGTGCATTTTGTCGCCAGCAAGATTTAGTTGATGTAGTATGACTATACCTAACTCTAGGTGTTATACATGTGCATATTTGAAGAAACGTGAGATAAAAACCGATATCGTATTCTATCTGTGTATGAAACGTCCATTCAATTTTCAATTTAAAAAGTAAATTAAAATTGAATTTCTTTGGCGAATAAATGTTTATTTAATGTTACAATTTGTCTTTGATTATTGTTAGTCTGCAAGTTAATGTATCTGCGTCGTAGAGTTAAGATTATATACATTAAAAATAAAATTATAAAAAATGACTTTGTTTAATCATTATTAATTTGATGCCTAAATTCGCTGTGCCACAACAACACCGGATGCTCACAATGTCACATGATTATTACTTTTAATTTTTTCCGGTTGGTCAGCCGAGTTTTCATGTCCAAATATCCGAGCATCAAAGACAAAATTTAGTTGGTCTGGCCTAACTGGTTATCGCAGTGCAAATATGGTTGTAGAACAAAATTTGCATAAACACGTGGTCAAGAACAATTCCAAATATAGTCAAAATGGGTGGGCCGTATTTTGAGTCATTCGCCGAGTCATTCTTGCATACCGGCATTTGTCTTCAGATTGTGTTGCGTAATGGAGTGTCCTGTCTTGGTTGCTATCATTGACAACGGAACCGACTTTTTCAAAGCTGGGTTGGGCGACTATAGAGTACTTCCTACGGTGACATTGCAATGTACTGAAACGGATTTCGTCCTACCAGTACCACGCCATTTTCTTTACGAAAAAGAATGGATAGAGAGCGGGCCTGCAAAGCAAACTAGACCTCTTATGAAACGGCAATATTGGATGGACGTAAGTCAAAATATTACACCATAATGTTTATATTATATAAATACAATATAGTGGGTATTGCATGTAGTAGATAATATGCCATGCAGTGTAGACTCGATTGCCTGAGAGTTAGAATTTCTCCAAAAACAATTTTTCATTTCACTCAACTTTCACATGCTGTATATATATTTATTTGTCTACACTTAATTAATCTAGATCATATGTGGCACAATTAATGATGAATTTTTAGCATTAACTTTTAACGCGTTTTAGCTAGAGTGATTTAATGAACGATGTCATGTGATGTGATGATGCAGGTAACACTGTTCAGTCAGACTTATGCACAGAGCATTGCACATGCGTATGTAGTATACTACATGTGTAACATCTAGATTAAGTTACTACAACATACATTTGCACAAAATTTATACACTAAAACTAGACCACTTTATAATGATATTACATATAGGTAAATTCTGCTCAGACTAATTACATACATGCAGCTTAAGGTTAATGAAACTATTACGCAAAAAATTTAGATAACATTTTTTATATTTTGCGTAATTCCTATTGATTCATGTCAAACAGCTTGCTTACTCAAACCTTACCCATGTCCTTGCATTTTGCTTAATTAATTAAATCAATCTTTATACATTTGTGATTCCTTGTGGTTTCGTGGCATATTTCCTGCATGCATGCATGGGGATTCCTGTGGTTGCTAGCATGTAATTCCACAAGATTCTCTGTCTCCGTATAATTTTCTATATATATAATATTTTGTGTGTTTAGAATATACATAAAAGACTAATAATAGTTTAACATATTTTCTATTCAGAAATAGCGACTTCTGCGGTTTTGGTTACCTAACTGTTCATGCGTTCAATTTATTAAACGAGTTTGCGTTTTAATTCCTGTGTGAGTGACTGTGTGACTGTGGTAGGGAGTATACGCGTTTCTTTCATATCAATTTAATTAAGATGTACGCTTTATGCAAAACCGATCTTTCGAGTAAGTCTTCTTTCTTTGTCTCTCTAGCTGTGGAGACAGTCAATGGATAAATTGAAAATTAATATTAAAGGTGTTCACAAAGTCCCGGACTTCGTGGTCGCTGAAAGCGAACTGAATGTCGAATCAGAGCGTAAAGAAATGGTAGAAATTCTGTTTGAACAAAGTAAAACGAGACGAGTCTACATCGACAAGGAATCTTCGTTCTCACTGATTTGGCACGACACACCCACAGGCGTCATTGTAGACTGCGGCGACCTGATTACCTCTATCGTACCCTTTCACAACGGTGAACGTCTTCCAAATGACGTCGTACTTAACTACGGCGGTCGGGATGTTACAATGAGCCTTGTGTCAAACTTACAGGATACAGGACACTATTTTCTAAACCCTACGTACCTTTCTCATATTTCTGAAATTAGAAAAATAAAAGAGAAATATGGACGCGTAGACGCTAACGATGAGAGAAGTTTGAGAAGACGTCCTGAGGTCATTGACGTTTCTACTGAAGTATTTGGTGATCACGTAAGTTATCTATTAGCGTTCTTAGGCTTTGACAAAGTAAACGAATTTTTGTTTGATTATCAAACTTTGTCGCGTTAGAAAATTCATATTCGTCTTGAACATATTCAATGCACAGAAGGTCTTTTTCAGCCGAGTCATTTTGACAATCCTACAATGGGAATTCAGCACGCGGTAATCCGAACCGTCGAGTCACAAGTCAAAGAGATACAAGCTCAGCTCTACGGCTCCGTGCTTTTGTGCGGTGGCACTACAATGTTGGATACGTTTCCGATAAGATTGTCGCAAGAAATAGAAGACTGGAAGAAGGTAGAGCTCAAAAAACCGGTCGACGTCATTGCTAGAGATAATCGCAAATACAGTGTCTGGCTTGGAGCGAATAAGGTTTTCACCAAACAGGAATGGGTCGAAAGGTTAATGATTAGACGATCCCAGTATTGTGAAGAAGGTCTACGAGTGGTAGACAAGACACCAAATCTAGCAAAGTTGTGGTACAATAGCCATTGAATTAATTTAGTTCGAAAACTATAAAAAGCGGTATCTACAGTATTTGTGAGCATGATGATGAGTTGATATGTACACATAATCATTTAGAGATGTTGTATTCAAATTAAAATAGAGTTGTTGAACACTCACGCACACACTGTACATAGCACAAACTGCTAGCCCTCGTTCATTGATCGTGGTCTATTTTTATACATACATACATGTATACATACATATATATATACAGCATATATATATACATATACAAATTTGTATAGCAAGTTAGTTTTGATATATACACTTCTCCACGCATAAGACCGGTTGGTGTGTAGATGAGGTTAGCTAGGAATAATAGTGTGCACTCGCAGTGTGTGGTATTTTAGTTCACAAGGTTAAGCAACATAAACATCATTTTAGTACAACAGTCAATTTTGATCTGGTGCAGTGTCAAACTCAATGTGCATGCTTCCAGATTTGCGCGTATTAAACTTGTGCGATATTTTTGGCGTTAGTGCGATTAACTATTTGCATAGTTTCAAGTACGCACGCTAAACGAACACAAATAGGTATCAAATTACTTTGGTTCCTGAGACGGTTTACGTAGATCGGTTTTCTACACTACAGCGCTAAATAAGCCGACTTTAAACCGGTTTGAAACAGTTTCAACTCTCTCTAGATTTAGGTAGTATTTTATTGCCAGCAAGTTTCATTGCTAAGAGATTGGGTTTGATGTGGAGATTGGCATGACTATACTTAAGTTGACTATAAGTAAGAAGTCATGCAATGTGCACAATTGTAGAAGAAATGTGAGAATGAAAACCAGTACAGTAACCAGTCTACTTTGTCACATTATTTGTAGTGGTCGCTAGTCGGGGTCGCCTCGAAGACCTTGTTGATATGCAATTAGATATTTTTGAATTTGCAAAACGGTGTGATACACTTGCAATGTCTTTTAGTTAATTAAAAGCAAGTTATCGATGTTTTAATATATTTCAAAAAGCATTTACGATAGCGTAGCTAAATGTATTAGAGCCAGTCCAATTAAAGTTTTTGATGCAAATTCGCCGTGAGCATGAGCAATGCTATGCTTGCTGTAAGACACTAGTGTATACATCCTACGAGTAAGTATCGCTGAGTCTGCACGTGCTAGCAGTGGATGTTGTTCAGCGACTGTTTCCACGTTTTTCTTCAGTCGTTTGTTATATTATAGTGTCCATTTTGTTATCTCAATTTTCTGAGCTGTGCCACAAGAACATCACATGCTCTAAATGTCACGTAATCATTACTTTTATTTTTAATCTAATATTCCTTGTGTAAAACGGGCCAGTGAGCTAGTGTATTTATATGCCAAAATAAATCAGGTCAAGTTGCAATCAGAGTCCAAGATTTTTGGAAAAGATGAAGCACAATCTCGTCTATTCAAACAACTCGGTGATCGCCCTCCGTTATGTAATCTCAGACCATCATCACAACGCAACATTAGATCTATTATTAACTCCATTATAGCCTCATCCTTGAAAGAGATTACTAGTCTTATGGATAGAGCAAGATTAAACACTATTGCTACTACTCATGCTGGTGCCTGGTTGCGAGCATTACCAACCCAAACCTAAGCCTCGCTATGTCGCCACATGAGTTCGTGATTGCAATACTTTTTTTGGCTAGGAATCCCTCTATTCCGGTTTCCACCATCGTCATTGAAATGTGTCTGTGGTCAAGTTCTTGACCTTTTGACGATCATTTGGTTAGCTGCGGTCACGGTCCTGTCCAGATCAAACGCCACGACGCTCTTTACGAAGTGATTTACAACAAGCATGCGAGAAAGGAACAACGTTGTTCTGGCTATGACAACAGTCGTCCTGATGATATATTTTCATCCTAATTTCTTCTGGGTCGCTCAAGCTTCTTCGATGTAACAGCAGCCAACAGCCTGCAACCTTCATTCATTATTAGAGCTGCCAGCAATGCAGGAGCTGCTGCAGAAGCTGCGGAAGCTTGCAAAGACTTTCGTCACGCTGACAGAGTTACGGCAGCTGGTGGTATATTTTATGATTTATTCACTTGCTGTGGAAACTCTCGGTCTCTGGACACCATACACTCTATAGCTTCGAGAATTTCTGCAATGATTCACATGATGTTTTCAAAGTCTTGAATTAAACAATTCATTACAAAAATTATCTGTGAAATTATGGTCATATAATGCTAGATTGGTTACATAACGTTGAATTAGAGATAGATGCTGTACGTAGTTGGGGCATGCTTATTTGAGTTGTTGAGAATGTCGGGATGGGGAAATTTTATGTCTGTAAATAAAAAATACATAATTAAATAGTTGTATATATATATATATATATATATATATATATATATATATATATTTGTATATAATACAGATAACACAGATAACACATATCCGCCCTAAGAACGGAAGCACAAAGAGTCTAAGTCATAATAATTAGGTAGATAGTCACTAATCAGTCTTGAATTATACTGCCATAAACAAACAGATAACTGTTCGTGAAATTGCCTGGAAGCTTATTCGGTCGGTCAGTCTGATTTTCATGTCCATATATTCAAGCATAAATAATGGTCGGTCTGGCCTAACTGGTTCTCGCATCTGCATGCAGCACATGCAAGCGATGGTTCTAGAACAAACGTGGTCAAGAAAAATTCCAAATATGGTCAAAATGGGTGGGTTGTACTCAGTCATTCGCCGAGTCATTCTTGCATACCGGCATTTGTCTTAATTCACATTAAGTTGCGTTATGGAGTGGCCTCTAATTGTTATTATGGACAACGGAACAGACTTTTTCAAAGCTGGGTTTAGCGGCAATAGAGTGCTTCCTACGGTGACATTGCCATGTACTGAAACGAATTCCGTCCTACCACACCATTTTCTTTACGAAAAAGAACGGATAGAGAGCGGGCCTGCAAAGCAGACTAGACCTCTTATGAAACGACATTGTTGGATGGACGTAAGTCAAAATATTACACCTGAATGTCGAGATACAATATAGTAAGTGAGTAGTGTTGAAGAGATACGACAAGCAGTTTAGACTCAATTGCCTAAAAGTTAGAATTTTTACTTTACTCAACTTTTACTTTTATTCCTACGCTGTATACATATTTTGGTGTATACAATTTAATCTAGACTGTATACGTGGCACAATTAATGAGTGACGGTGATTTTAACGGTGTGATGTGATGTGATGATGCAGGTAACACTGTTCAGCCCGAAGACTTATCTTCCACAGAGCCCTGCACATGTGCATGCTACTACATGCATAACATCTACATTATTATAACATACACTATCGCAAAATTTATACATCAGGCTAAACAGCTCTATAATTTAGATTTTAGTTAAACCAATTACATACAGGCAGCTCAAGGATAATTTAGTAATTATTGAAGCAAGAAATGTTGATAAACGTGGCTTTTATATTTCGCTTGATTCCTAATGGCCATTGATCCATATCAAATTCTCTAGAGGGTAAACTCTTAGCTTGCCTAATCAAAGTCTGTGCATTTTGTCTAATAAAATGAATCTTTATAAATTTGTGATTTCTTGTTTTCTCGTGTAATATTTCCTGCACGCGGACTCCTGTGATTCCTTGCGTGTGATTCCATGCATGTGATTCTCTGATTCGGAGTGATTTCCTATGGTTCCGTGTGTTGAAAATACATCAAGACGTACAATAATATTTCATTCAGAATTGGCAGGATCTGCAGTTTCGGCTACCTATCGGTTTATGCGTTCAACTTATTAGTTCAACGAGTCTGAATGTTACTGCATCTCTTTTCGTGTGTGAGTGCAATGTGACTACGATAAAGAGTTAAACTTTTATTCTATTAAATAACGCTTCAAAAACTGAGTACGGGTTTATTCTTTATCTCTTTATAGCTGTGGAGACAATCAATGGATAAATTGAAAATTAATCTAGAAGATACCATCGTCCCGTACTTCGTGGTCGCTGAAAGCGAACTGAATGTCGAATCAGAGCGAAAAGAAATGATAGAAATTCTGTTTGAGCAAAGTAAAACGAGTGGAGTGTACTTCGACAATGAATCTTCGTTCTCACTGATTTGGCACGGCACACCGACGGGCGTCATTGTAGACTGCGGCGACCTGATTACCTCCATTGTACCGTTTCACAACTGTGAACGTCTTCCAAACGACGTCATACTTAACTACGGCGGTCGGGATGTTACAATGAAACTTATGTCAGAATTACAAAATACAGGACACTATTTTCTAGACCCTACAAACCTTCATCATGTTGCTGAAATCAGAAAAATAAAAGAGAAGTATGGACGCGTAGACGTTAGAGCTATCGATTCAACAAGTTTGAGAAGATCTGCTGAGGTCATTGACGTTTCTTCTGACGTATTTCGTAGTCACGTAAGTTATATCCTTGGCTAGACGGTCAGTGGGTAGTTGATCAAGCCATTCAAATTGTTGCATTGCACTAGATATTCACGTATCTGACTTTGTCATGGACGCGTGCAGGAATTTCAAGCCTCCAATATGCGGACTACACGGCGCAGTCAGACACGCAGAAAGACAATAGATTACTCTTTTGGTTTACTAACTAAACGCAAGCAAATGTATCACTCCGCCCTGACGAGGTGTTCGAATCTGGCTACGCGAGACTATACTCTGGCTGTCCTCCTCTCCCCTCCTCTCTAATACACTCTTCTCTCTCGCTCCCTCTCCTCTAATAGCACTCTTCCCGTCTTTCTTACATTTCCACTAACCGGCAACTGTCCGTTCAAATGACTACTTCTAAAAATAGATTGACCCCTCCCGCTCGATGCAAACTTAGATATGCATATCGACCCTCCCAGACTCCATATATAGACAACCATTCCAATTCTTGTTGTTGATTTTAATTATAAAACAGACAACGATGCTTTATATTTTCAATTACAAATTGTTTATTTAACTGTTAATTTTTACGCTTTTCAAAATTCAAGTTTCAATTTTATTCTTAATTTTTAAAATTGTAAAGCATAAATATTAAACTATTAACTGTAATTTTTAATTTTTAAAATTGTACAGCATTAATTAAAGTTAAGCTTTAAAATCAAATCATATAAATGTAAACTTAGAAATCGAAAATAAGAATCTTCAATTTAAATTTAAAATTTCAATTTTAAAGCGTAAAATTGATATTTAAATGTAACTTTAAAAATTCGTATTTTAAATTTCAATTTTAAAATTAATTTTTTATTAATTGTTTATTTTTATAATAAAAAATATAGAATAAATAAAAAGTTAAATAAAAAAATTAGAAACATGAGTATTACAATGCAAAAAATTGAGTGTCCCAACTACCCACTGACCTTTGACGAAGTAAACGGATTTTTGTTTGATTATAAAACTTTGTCGTGTTAGCAAATCTGTCTACGTCTTCAACATGTTACATGCACAGATGGCCTGTTTCAGCCGAGTCATTTTGACAATCCCGGAATGGGAATTCAGCACGCGGTAATCCGAACCGTCGAGTCTCAAGTCAAAGAGATACAAGCTCAGCTCTACGGCTCCGTGCTCTTGTGTGGTGGGACTACAATGTACGATAAGTTTCCGATAAGATTGCGACGAGAGTTCAAGAAGCCCGTCAACGTCATTGCTAGGGACAATCGCCGGTACAGCGTCTGGCTTGGGGCGAATAAGGTTTTCACCAAACGGGAATGGGTCGATAGGCTAATGATTAGACGATTCCAGTATTGTGAAGAAGGTCTACGTGTGCTACACAGGACACCAAATCTAGCAAAGTTGTGGTTGAAGTAATTTAGTTCGAAAACTACAACCATGTGGTATAGTTTATCCACAGTTGTAAGCTGGCATGATATTGAGTTGCTTTAGCTATATGTGATATGATTTATTGATATTCATACAACTCAAAATACAGTTAGTGCGCATGAATACGCACGCGCACACTGCCTTTACAAGATATTGGAATTTTGACAAGATTATTAGCAAAATTAATATGTAGAGTTACAGTAGGAAGTGAGGGGTCTGTTGACTGAAGTCCTTCTCTCAGTGGAGAAGGTTTTCTGCTACATTTATGTGCAAAGCTGAATGGGGTCCGAAAAACTACTCTTTAATTAATTAGCAACGGCGACGCCAAATAATAATAATAATAGTAATAATAATAATAATAATAATATGGGGAGTTTCTGTGGTCTGGCGAACGGTCCGTTGACGATGACGTCCAGTGCTTTCCTGGTGGTCGTTGATATCCACTAGGCGAGCTGCATCGAGTACGCGGTCACCGTAATGCCTGCAATCTATATCAAATTGGCTAGTCATTGATCGCCGTATGGACTACACGGAAACATGTACCCCGCTGGGCTCACCTGCCGGGTTGGTGGGCGCCCAGATGGGGGTAAAGACCCCACTTGCCCATTATGGAGGGGTATAGCGACACATAATAATAAGCGGCTCGATCGACGGACCAGAAACCTCCTCTCTATGCACGGTGTCCAACATCCTGCTGCAGACGTTGACCGACTGTACGCTCCTTGCAGTGATGGGGGTAGGGGGTTACAACAGATTGAGTCGACATATCAATCTTGTATTGTGAGGCTGAACTGTTACCTTGCTGACAGTTCTGATTCTTTCATGCAGATGATACGGGAGTGTGACTCTGGAAAATCTTTACACTCGATCAAGCTCATGGCTTGTCGGTTTACTGCACAGCTGCGGAAGAGTCTTGCTTCGGACGGCAAGTCGCAGAACTTACACAGGAATGCATCCATCTCGGTTGAAGGTGGCTTCGAGCAAGCGCTTGAAACAGATGCGAGACATTACTGTACGTGTTGCAGTTCTCTTCGTGTGCGATCCTGGAACGGGAAGCCTATGCACGGGCAGTATCGTCGTCTCACTGAGCAACCGCCTGTGGACATGAAAGAGACCTACGGATGGCTAAAGGCAGCGAATCTTCCTGCTGCAACTGAGGGACTGGTTGTTGCTGCTCAAGACCAAGCTCTTCGGACTCGGCATTATGAACGCAAGATTCTACATCGTGATGTCAGTCCTACTTGCCGCATGTGCAGTGTAGGCCTGGAAACAGTTGACCACATTGTGGCAGGCTGTAGTGCTTTGGCAAGGACGAACTACACTGATCAACACAATCAGGTGGCCTCCATCATTCACTGGGATGTTTGTCGCCATTTTGGGGTTTCAGTGGAGAGCAGATGGTACCGGCATCATCCTGATAGGCTTGTAGAGACGGATGACATTACTATGATGTGGG
Source organism: Corticium candelabrum (assembly GCF_963422355.1). Taxonomy (NCBI): domain Eukaryota; kingdom Metazoa; phylum Porifera; class Homoscleromorpha; order Homosclerophorida; family Plakinidae; genus Corticium; species Corticium candelabrum. Next base: position 2,765,257 of record NC_085087.1, on the reverse strand, counting down.
ATACCACCATCCCCACTGCCAGGAAGATCAAAGCCAATCGTCCAGACATCTGTCTCAGAAATAGAAAGACAAGCACTTGTCTTCTTATTGATATCAGCTGTCCTGCTGATGGCAACATTGGCAAGAAACATGCTGAGAAGTTGGCGAAGTACAGCGACTTGCGAGTGGAGATAAGCCGCATGTGGCATTGTCGAACACTGGTGGTTCCGGTAGTCTTGGGAGCCTTGGGCACAGCGCACGCAGGTATTGCACGGTGGCTGGACATTATTCCAGGTCATCACAACCTGCAGCACTTACAGAAAACAGTGCTTCTAGGATCTACTCGGATCCTTCGTAAAGTCATGTCTTCTTTCTAGACAGCCGTGATGGTCTAAGTACTTCTGAAGCAGGGTTTGATTCCGGTACTTGTAATAGACTTTACAAACCAGAATGATCTGGTTGAGCACGACATAATATTAGTCACCGCTGTGGCTTAATGGTCAGCGACAATGGCTACCACTTCATAGTTCAAGGGTTCAAACCCCAGTGACGACAGTAAATTATGAAACTTGTCTCTCTTTCTTTCTCATGTTTCTCCAAGTATGTCCATAAGACTGTGACTCCTTTCAGTGTTGGGGAGTTTCTGTGGTCTGGCGAACGGTCCGTTGACGATGACGTTCAGTACTTTCCTGGCAGTCATTGATATCGACTAGACGTGTTGTAGCGAGTTCACGGTCACTGTAATGCCTGCAATCTAGAGGTGTGTTCGATCGGCTGTGTCTGGCCTCTTCCCGAGGAGTCGCAGCAGAGTCGATTGGATCTCTCGACTACAGCGGCAGAACTGTAGAAGTTGGAAAAGAGGCGTGCACACGGAGCCTCTTCTGGAAGAGGCTGGAAAAGCCTAATCGAACTCGCCCTAGATCTATATCGAATTGGCTAAAAGTCATTAATAATCGCCGTGTGGACTACACCGAAACATGTATCCAGCTGGGCTCATTTGCAGGGTTGGTTTGCGCCCAGATGGGGGTGAAGACCCCACCTGTCTATGCAGGGCAAACCAACACATAATAACGGAGGGGAGTAACGACACATAATAAGAAGAGAGACGCACTATAGAGTGCTAAACCTTCGGCTAGTGTACGTGCACACCACATGGCACTAAGACATGTGTACACAATGTAAGGCAAGAGGCACAAACGCTCATGCATTTGACACCATGGAAAATCCCCTCACGTGGTGTTTATTACGCCTACTATACATTATATTTACACAGCTATCCGTCTAAACTCTAACCACTATTTCGGTTTCTGTAATGAGGTGACTCCAGAGACAAAACAAAACATTAATGTTGGAAACATGAACGTGCACATGTAGATTATGTGTCTGTTCGCTCTGACTTTGGATACCGTAACAAACATAGTCGCACTAGCGTACTTACAGATCAGCCGAGCCGTCTTGTTCGACAAACAGACGCTCTCATCTAGATATCTATAAAAGTTTGATCTGTCTGTCTGTCTGTAACATCAATCACGCCAAAAGTGCTAGGCCGATCGCCACGAAACCGTACATGAAGACTGTTTTCCACACCACAATGCAAACGCACGCTTCGGTATCTAGACTGTCCCTTGTCGAGGAGTCCATCCCCGAGTGAAATCTCGCCAGGATGTGACCGCGGTGCGACTTCGAATTTCCGATCTTTATGCACATGCCACGAGAATATCCGTTTCATGCCTGGGTTTCGCTCTATTGATATCGAGTGTAGCCAAGTCTGTCATGGGATATCTGTTGTTATTACAGTCACGCTGACGTCTGCTTGACGAGTGCGTGGTTTCCAATTAACTAGCGCGTGCCAATTGCAACGACACCATAATACTGCGGTCACACAGTGACACTGTTGTCGCGTAAATAACGAACCTGTCAGTCCACTAAGAAATGACGATTTTGATTCCATAAATTTCAAGTTGTTGCAAAAGTTGCTAGGAGAACAAAAGTGAAAAGTGCCTCAAATCTTTTGACTCGGCTTTAGACTCCGAAAAAACAATTGAACTATGCAGCAGAATTTGTAAATTCTCTGCAAAAATTCCAGGTGTTTTACCACACAACTTGATGCTTAAAATCGGTGTACCCATTCTGCTTTTGAGAAACCGGGACCCTCCTAGGCTATGCAATGGTACAAGGTTGGTTGTTCAGACATTACTCACCAATGTCATCAAAGCGACGATTCCAAAAGGCAGTTTCAAGGGTGAAGACGTCTTTTTGCCCACATACCAATCATTCCAACTGACACTGTATTTGAATTTAGAAAGCTTCAGTTTCCCATTAGACTTAGTTTTGCAATATCAATTATCAAAGCTCAAGGTCAGTCTTTGAAGAAAGTTGGACTGAATTTGACAAATCCTTGCTTTTCGCATAGACAGTTCTATGTAGCGTGCTCGCGTGTTAGGCACGAAAAACGTTTCATTACTTTGCACCAAAAGGCAAGACTAGGAATATTGTGTATAAAGATTTCTATAGTCTCTTCTCTTTATTAGACATACGTATGGTGATTAAGTGTTGTCTAGAATACATAGCATATGTAAAAATACGTAACCCTAGCTCCACCTGTCTAATGTTACCCGGGCAACGCCGGGTCGAGATGCTAGTGGACAATAAATGATCCCCTTCGCAATTCCCGTCAAGCGTCAAATTTCTGTTGAAGACAACACTAGTGATTTTGCAACACCACCACGACCGCTCGGGCACGCACACCAAAAATTCAAGCTGTCAGGCTGCAAAACCACCATGCAGAAACAATGTGGAACAAGCAAAATGTTACAAGTCAGGTACAATTACACACCTTCGCTTCATAAATAACTAGACGCCTGGTTGATATTGGAGAAACATACACGTGCAAATGTAAACTATAGGTGTTGTTTCTAGGTGCTAAACCTGCAAAGCAAAGAACTAAACAGCATGTACAGAACGGACGCCCGATGGCCGAATTCTCGCTAACAGCTACCAAACAAAGAGAGGTGAACCCTCATGGTGACATCGCTAGATGACGTTCGTCTATTGGTTGGTAATAACATTAATTCTCGTCTATTGGTCGGAATACCTTCATTTGCATCTGCGCTAATCGAGTATAAATATGGTCGTATGGTCATCGAACGATTACTATACCCTTAGCCCGAAAATCCAGGTCTCGGTCATGATGAAGGGTATAATGACACATACCCCGGATGTTGGATGGCGTCTCCTAGCCAACTTTGCTGTAGATTGCTCCATAGTGTAACGGATCGGCCGGGTCGTTGTAGCTAGACATGTGTCAGATGCAGATGTGCTATAGACGTCACGGGGTCGTACCAGCTGTAACCCACTTCCTCACAGTCGCTGTTCCAATTGGAAGTTAGACTCTACTCAGTCTCTCCCGCCTTCATCATTCTCCTGATCAATCATAGTGACAATCCTGGGAACTGCGGGGCGGGAGAGATTTGCTTGAGTTTACACTCGTCACCAAAGAGCCGGCAGCCGTAAGGCACTATGGGAAACAGTTTGTCTCACGGTCAGAGTTGGCCAGATTATTCCAAGTGTACGCAGAAGACTCCAACTACAATCTGTTTCTACACTGTATTTACAGCTGCAATGGTGACGCCACATTTACTATTCTAATATACAAAGGCTAAACAAGAGGTCATGTCTCAACAACAGTATGCCGCTTAGCTCAATCGACGAATGGAGTCAAGAAAAGGAGATTCTCAGAACCATTCAATCACATTTGAGTAGCCCAGGACGTCGTGGTCATTTTCGGTCAAGAACTGATGTTTCCCATTGAGTTTGCGAATTGTATATGAAGAGAGATGATGTAAAAGCAGCAGAACGACTTCTTTCTGATGAATCCAGTTGTGGTGTTTTATGGGTGGACTAACGTGCTGAGAATGCATGGCTCATGTAAGATGGTGAGAGACACACTACAAGAAAAACATCCAGAAGCTTCTTCTTTGCACTGTAATTGATGTCTTTCTAGAGATTCTGGCCTTCAAGCAGTTCTTGTTCATGCAGTCCTAATGGGTCAGATTGATGGTATTGAAATCCAAATGATGGCTTTGAAGTGCAAGGGTGCAGCTGGCTATTCTGGGCTGCTGATTGGATGAGAATTTTTGTACCAATTAAGTTTCAAGGTCCATCTATAGACCTTTGCATTTCCTTGACATTCCTGCACGCAGAATATATCACAACAGAAGTCGCTGATCCAAATGTGTGCGCGCAAACACACACACACACACACACACACACACACACACACACACACACACACACACACACACAACATTAGATATATCTGTAGCAGAATTTAATTAATGGTCGGATTAACTTTTTAGTGTCTAGAGACTGGAGTCTCAGTTGTCATTAGCGTTTGTTTATTGATCTATGATATCGATTCTAGCTGTAATCTGCTAGAGTTGGTCTAGTTAATTGTCAGCTGAGTCTATCATATCACATCAAACGTGTACGTGCATGAGCACAACACTATATAAACGAAACCAAAGCTGTAACTACAGGCAATAAAATTATTAGCCTCGAATGCCATTTGCATGTCTCAAGGTGTTGACAGCAAGTGTATGCTTACTGAAGAGATCCCGGATAAGTTTGCGGTAAGTTATGTCTACCGACCGGCATGTTGAACTAGTAGAGCTACAAAGATTGGTAAGTCGTAGTGCGACGTCTCTCTATAAACATGAACGTTTGAATTCTTGTATTACTTCTGAGCAGCTCGAAGAAGCGTCCAGCTACGAAGAGAGGGCTGCACTGAGGAAAGTTTTGCGAGATGTGAAGAAAGGCGTTTTGAAACCTCAAGAAGCGCTTGAAGTGGCAAGGCATCAGAGAAGCGACCAGACGGTAGAATTCCTTGTTCTTCAAAGCAATGTACTGGGCAGGAGGGTTGCGTTTAGTCTGGGGGAGGTGTAGATTGTTTGTTAGTAGAGTGGAACCCGACTGTTTGTCGTTTGTTATGAGTCTGTATGTGTTACTGATTAGTGTTTCTGTCAACAAGAGAAGGTAGGAGATTTGAGGAGCGAGTCGTGGGACTACTAATAACTAAACCAGAGGGATAATTTTATGGATAGTGGTGGCTATGTGTAGTTGTGGCTACATATGTAGAGTGGTGGTTATGCACACAGCAACCCATTTGTCTGGTGAATGTTCTCTAGACCAAAGAGAGAACCAGCAGATGGTATATTACAGTACTAATAAAATCCACTTTTTGAAGTGGATGTCTTACAGCTTAGCTGTGCAGACATTTCTAGTATTCATGTGGAGGATAATTATTTCATATGTATAGTGAAGGGATTTTTTTCAATCTGTGTGTACTTGCTCCTGTAAACTGAGAACCGTGTTAATTGCCTTATGTCAAGGATAATAAGTCTGTCTAAAAGAAGTTAGGAAGAATTGTCGTGATGCCCAAAGTTTTATTTGTATTGTAACAGTAGTTTGATGTTGACATGCTCACATGATACTCCTTTTATGGAGTCATGGGCTAAAAATATTTGTGGTGCTTGGTCTGGTATATTGTATTATCAAAACAACTTTTAATTTAGTGGTAGTGGTCATCAATTTGTGAAACAGTTCAATTACATCTTGGTCTACTTGGCATGGTCTAGAACAGAGTATCAGTTGCTAGCATTTTTGGTGGTATGAAGCATTGTCACTTCATTGTTGTTCGATCACCTGCCAGGTTTTGAGTCTTGAATGGCATATTTGAATGGACTAAACATGCTCTCCAAACGACTTAGGGGGACTGGACTAGGGGGGTCGTGCCTAGGTACTCTAGACAGTAGGCCACTACAGTATTACTTTGCATTTTGTTTTAATTAGATCATATTATATGTTGGCTAGCTGACTTGCCTGTTCTTCACGCAGGCAAAATAAATATTGGTTATCAAATGTGCCAAGAATGGCTAATGAGCATCACATACACTTTAGAAATTGGGTGCAGACAACACATTCTCATTTATACAGTAACACTAAACTGCTTGTAGGGTGGAGACAGTGCAAAATCTTGGATAGCCGGATTCCCGTATCGATATGTTTGACCAAATCATGTGTAGCACTACTCTTGTAGCTTTTTTGACATTACCATGGGATGTTGTCACCTTGAAGATACTGCTGCCGTTTCACGGAACAGGTGTAGTGAACGTGGCAGCTATTCGACATGCATTTACAGGCAAACAAAGGTATCTGTATTTCTTAAGAACCCTAATATACTCAAAAAATCTTGGTTTTATTGATGTCACGGGCAATATATAGCACACTCTGTGTGCACTATACAGTTCAAGGTCAGGAATGGGCCTTTCGGATTTAGTGGAGATTTGATGCGTCGTTTTAGAAAATTTGAGCACGAGTAGGTAGGTTTAATCAGCGAGAAATTGCATCCCAAGAAAACTCTGGAAGACAACATCTTGATTGTCTACCTTACTCGGTTTGGCGTGCACAAACAAAATTTGTTGGCACTGCGACTCGCCATCTTGGAGGTTGTTACAGGCGCGCGCGCGCGCACACACACACACACACACACACACACACACACACACACACACACACACACTCAGCTCTCTTTTATATGTATAGATAGCTTATTTTTGTGCGTATTCCCAGGACATTAGACCAACTGCCAGGATTTAAATCTTGAATACAATATTTTGAAATTGACTAAACACACCCTCCAAATGAATACTGCAATGGGAGGCCAGTGCCTCCTGGTGCTCTAGACAGTATGTTGTAGACAGTGCATTTACTATGTTTCCGTTAGCTTATATAATTATGAATTAATAGCTAATTTTGTATGCTTATGCCTAGGATATTGGGACTAGGCTGTAAACGATTTGTCATATTGGCTTGCAGTGTTCTCCTCAGAAATCTTAAAAGGCAGAGTGGGATACTCCCTGAAGTGGGCGTTACTGATGCCACGCCCACTTCACACAATGCTAGTGGCTTCATCAGTTGCCACTTTTTTCTTTCAACAATGCAGCTGTTTTTATTTTTGACAGCGTTGCTCATGAAGAAAGACTCAATAGTTCTCTGCGACGCCAACATGACACGTGCACTTCGCTGACATGTGTACCTACTTGCACGTGAACACTAGCTGCGAAAGCGTGGTTAGGGGCTGCATGTACAAGTGTTGGTCTTCCGCACAATAATACCCTGTTTACACTGGCACATTCGAATGGGCCGGACCGTGCCAGCTTGGTGCTGCTGTGCCCAGTCTAACGTGCCAGTGATAGCTGCAGTCTCTTGCACCAGTTTATCCGCCACACTATATCTTTCGGTATTTTAAACAAGAGCACACACAAAGCAACCCCTCTAGCGTCCATGTTTTATACGTACAGTATTAAGACACGTGACAGACATGTGATTATAAACATGCCTATCTGGCCAGTTCGTAACCTCGTAGTAAGTTACAAGCGTGCTGGATCGGTGAACAATTTACACCCTGCAGGAATACTCGAATGGGTGGCTGGTCCTCATTTGTCTTGTCAGTGTAAATGAGGTACTAGATGCAACCCACTGTCTTACTTAATTAATTAGCTTACTTTGAGATTCTCAAGTCTTGGCATCTGGATGATCTACTTAATTAAACTAAAAGCTTAATTGCTTAGAATAAGGCAGAGCTGCTCGCTCTGCTAAAAGATCTTGGGGAGAACACTGCTCAGCCTTATTTCTACTTGGGAAATACACAATAGTGTAATCGGCTTCATGTAATTGTTACGTACCTCGTGTGTGTTTTATATATGCTAGTGTCATGAGTACTTTACAAATAGGCTAATTTCTGGGTTTTGTTAATTATTAGCTTGCAAATTAGTTTTCTGTTGTAATCAACTACAAAAATTAACAACTGTATACATTGTCTTGCTGACCAGTATAATCTTTGAATAGGAGAAAATAGTATAGTTATTACCATGATATAAACAGGGCTAGCAGAAATTGTACAGTAAATACACAGGCTATATTTGATTATTTAGATGATTGCAACTGTGTACCACTAGACAATCATTGTTCTAATCTTTTTTTGTTTTAATATATACCATATCTGCCCGTAATGTTGCCCATACCAAAACAACGCCCGTACCCGTACATACGCCCATGTCCAGCTGGTCAGAACTTTCTATCCCCAAAACACCCATGCTCAAGTATATGCCCATGCCCAAGTAGATTATGCATGTGCAGAATAAACAAAATGGTGTCTGCAGAACATCCGTCTGCGTCTGTTTGCGTTTGATGAAATAGTGTCAGTATTGAGTGAAAAAAGTGCTTACTGCTAGACTCATTTCTTCATTGCAATTATATATACTGATAACGATGCTGTTGACAGGGTTTGCTAGTCTAGCTTAGTGCTTAGTTACTGTGTGTATGCCGATGCTGTACGGATGCCAGTACCTTTAATCTTGCAGTTGTTAATTGCAGGCATTTGTGGTATTTCTGTCTTTGATTGTTTAGATAATGACTGGTCAAATGGCAGCGTTTTGCAAACATGTATATGCCTGGAACCAAAATAGCATCTGGGCCCAGGGCATTAATGCGGACAAATACGGTAGACTTCAGGAAGGTTGACTTATGGTCTGCTTTGCGAAAAGCAACCACCACTCACTGTGGTGTCCTTCCTTTACGCTCTGAGCTTATTAATCTAGTAGATAAAGTTTATATTGTTACCAGATCATGTTTTTATGTAATAGGATTTTTAGCAGGGCTTGCACACCCTTTCCTAGTGTTTAATCATTTGGTGCTTTTTTCCACTATCAAAATGGTCAAATCTCATGCATGATTCATGAGACTGTTGTAATGTACTGTAGATTCAGTTGGGATATGTTGTTAATTGTGTATGGCTCTTGTGCTAAGTGAGATTTTTGTCATTGTGCAGCATTCAGAGCCATTGGAACAGCATCAAAGAAGGAAGGAGTTTGGAAAGCTCGAGCCTTCTCAAACTGAAATTTCTGGTTGTTCAGAGTCTACAAAACAAAATGAATGTTTAGATGAGGAGCTTCAAAGTAGAGATAAAGTGGCAAGTGGTAATGCACTGATTGCTGAGGCAAGGACTAATGAAGAGGAACTTAGTCCGGCTGCTGGTAGTTCTTCTAAGGCTAACGTTGATCTACCGGCAAAGACAGATCAACCCGAGAAGTCAATTTTGGACAGTGACTTTCCTGATACTCCTCGGGCACCAACTCGACGAAAGACTATGCCTTCAGAGCGACCAAAATTGAGTCCCTCCCGGTCTCGAGAGTCTCAGGAAAAGGCACCGTTTGGGCAGTCAATGTTGAAGAAATCTCAAAGAAAGAGTAATAATCCAACCAAACCAATTGAGTCTAAGACAGAGCCCTCATTTGGTCATGTAAAATTACGACAAGTGAATAGCAAGAAGGATGAAATAAAGTCTCCTTCTTCTAAGAAATCGACTGAAAATCCGTATGGGAAAGTCATTCTCAGACAAACTAGCAGGGAAGAACTGAAGGTAATTAAGTTGCTGCATATATTGTAGTGACTAAGTCTATATTGTTGTTAATTTATTATGTATTTGTTTAGTTTCTGTATTAGCTTTATAATTTTTCATCATTATCATTATCATAATTATCAAAAAAGCACTATTCTTACCGGCAATCATTTATTTCTCAAGAGATGAAATATGGAAATACTAATTAGGATTTTGTTGTGGACACAATAATTATTACAAGTCTTTTTAATATAGATACTGTAACTGTTCTAATTACAGTGCTTCTCTACCATAAGCATTGCTAATGGATGTAATTAAGGTTGTACTAGCAACCATAATGTATTGCAAACATGTATCCACAGCGATAAGATCGGCTATCCAACTATAAGAATTTAAAGTCGCATTCAATTTGCAGTTCTAGAACTGAAAATGAAGGCGTGTCGGAACTGTTGGAACTGACAGAACCAGAACTAAATCGAACAAAAAATCTGCTCTGTGAACTGGGACTGCTAACAGAAACATTGTCAATGCCTACTAGGGCTTCATCAGTTGCCGATTCATCAACTACCACAGCGACTTAACCTAACAGCGTCTCTTGTTACTAATTGACCTTGTGATGGACTCCGATCTTCCTCAATGGGAGCATTAGAACTCATGAAAATATCAGCAGGATAAGTGTACCTAATTGTGCACACTCCCCGGTAATTTGAGTTACAAATGCTGTTTCTCTAATAACCTGCAACAGAGAGAGAGAGAGAGAGAGAGAGAGAGAGAGAGAGAGTGAGAGAGAGAGAGAGAGAGAGAGAGAGAGAGAGAGAGAGAGCGAGAGAGAGAGAGAGAGAGGGAAACATGTCCGATGTACGCACCAGTGTCTAAGCTTTGGAACAATACCTGTACGACTAGAATCGCGCGATGTCTGATAGTGCACTAGCAAAATATACGGGATAACGTCTGTGAATAGCCCAAACGGGGGTGTATCCTAATTGTGGACATTTTTCTCTGCCACAGAAAGCAACTGGGTCTGAGTAACAGGTGGACTAGACACCTGAATGGTTGCCTTACAAGCTGGTATTTTGGGCAGCAATCAAAACCATGTTCTGTGGTGTATCACCACGATTCACCTGCGAAACGGCTAGCACCTACAAGGTTCCTTCCATCGCATCCACGAATTCGAAGTATACAAATCGACCTTTTTTGGATCAAGAAAAGTGCTCTGACGTTGGTTAAGCAATTATTGAGTACCTTGGTAGAGTTTTGAGCCTAGTTACATTGACTGTAACATGCATGGAGCATGGAGCGAACATTATTTCCAGTTCAGCAAACACCTGAATATCTTCACGTATACTAGATCTAGACATCAGTAATCCGCTTACAATCTAGCTGTTTTCACTGCTACTACTACATCTGGCCACAATAGGGTATGAAATGAGAACGAACAAAGTAAGTGGAATGTCAATATCAACGACATTAGTAATCCAGTCAGAAGTTGACTGTCTTCACTGCTACTAGACATGGCAACAAGAAGACACAAAATGCAAACCTACAAACTCATTTAGGATAGGTGGAAGGTCAAAACTACTTTGTCTGATATCAATAATCGGCTTCACCAGCAAAGCAAAAAGATGCTAGAACACAGTTTATATAGTTCAGACGTTCATCCAAACATGATTGATTGTCTCCTGCATTGTATCATACACAGAACACTTAGTTTCTGCAAACTTTGAAAGGCACGACACAATTTTACAGAGGTGATAGACCACAGAACTTGGTTTTGATTGCTGCCCAAAATACCAGCGAGTGAGGCAACCGTTCAGGTATCTAGTCCAGCTGTTACTCAGACTCAGTCGCTTTCTGTGACGGAGAAAAAATGTCCACAATTAGGATACACACTGCGTCCGGGCTGTTGACAGACGTTATCCCGTATATTGTGCTAGTGCAGTAGCTCACGTTGTGCGATTCTAGTCATACAGGTACCCTTACGAAGCTTAGACATTGGTGCGTATATTGGACATGTTTCCCTGTCTTTTCATGCAGTCTACCAGAGAAAACAGCGATTGTAATTCAAATTACCGGGGAGTGTCCACAATTAGGTACACCTACCCTACTGCTGTCTGCAAATAGTGCACCAGGACTTTTCAGAAAAGAGGCATGTTAGTTGTAGCCTCGAACTTTCAGACCAAAGAGCATGCCACCAGTTTTAGCAGTTCCAGCTCCTTCAATGAAACTGTCAGAATCAGTTCGAACAGTTTCAGAACTAAACCGAACGAGCGTTCTAGCTGCCAGAACTGCAAATCGAATGTGCCCTAACACTGTGAGAACTCTTAGCCAGGAATTTGTATAGTAGTGGATTCTTAGCAATTCACTGCAAATTCAAATAGAGTATTCCAGAACAGGCCTTAGGTATATGTGTATACTACTCAGTTTAAGATGGAATCCACTTTCAAAATTTTATTATTTAACTGTCTAAGGTGACTTTGAAAGATTGCCAAGCGGTCCCAAGAAGGAAACTCAATCCTTGTTTATCAATCATTTCTGGTGCAGAAGGGCAAGTTCTGTTAAGTGACGATTTTTTGACACTCTGAAGCATTCTAAACTGTACGGTTTTTGTGAGTACAGGACAGGCTCCCTTTAGGTAAGGTTCTGTCTAATTGAGTTAGGCACCTCAGAAGTTTGTCCATCTGACAAAAATGACATATTTGCTTGCACGAATCCACACAGCAGCATTTTACAGTATCTACACCACTGCACTTGGCAATGCTTGTGCAAACATGGTTGAGGTTGCGTTAGTGAGCGTTCATAGTTAGGGTCTTTGTAATAGACTTGTTTTATTTTGATGGTTTACAGTTTGTGAGATTGTGTATATCACATTTTAAAACACTGTATCATTGGTACATAAGTAGACAGTGTCATCAGCTAGTTTAACACATACAGGATTGGTGCCTTTTACTCAGACCAGCAAGACCAATATGTAGTTTTCTATAAAGACTTCTTGTGAGTTTACCACGTGTTTATTCATTATACCAATGGTCAGTATGGTTTATGCATGGGTTGCCAGTTGAACTGAGTAGCATTTTGGTTCTCAAAAAAGCTACTGTACTGTACAGTTGCACTACTTACATTTTAACGAATTTTGCTTGTCATAATGTGTAGCTTCTTGTGTTGTATTAGTTTGTAGATTATAGAGACGTGATATTGACTAGTAACACATTGTTCAGTCTCAGTGTGTGTGTGTGTGTGTGTGTGTGTGTGTGTGTGTGTGTGTGTGCGCGCGTGCGTGCGTGCGTGCATGCATGCGTGCGTGCGTGCGTGCATGCGTGCGTGCATGTGTGCATGCATGCGTGCGTGTGTGTGTGTGTGTGTGTGTGTGTGTGTGTGTGTGTGTGTGTGTGTGTCTTCTACTATTCTTAAGAAATTAGGTTACTCAGCATAAGCCTATGGCAGGCATAGTAAGTAATTGAGGTGTATACATGCTGCATCATTACTGCATCATGCTACACAAAGGTGCAGTTTAATGTACGTATACTTTTGACGTGTCGCATATACAGGAGTCTATTAAGGAGGCGTGTTGTTGCAGTTTGGACATGTTTCTATGTACTATTTGAATACTATTAGTGTTTAGTTGTAAGAGTATAAAATGTTGAATAGTTTATATAACATGGTGTTTGGCAGGGACTATCTCCTAAGGAAACACAAACTCCTGTGAAAAGCCATGTTGGAAGTTGGGTTGGAAAAGTACAGTTGCAGCCAACTAACAGAAAAAAGACAACAGTAATTAAGTTAATTAAAGTGTTACGTTTATTTCTGAATGTATTGACAAGCTGGATGTATGTATGTTAGCATTCTCAATGTAGCGAAACATCACCAGAGGAAGCAGTAACTGGTCAATATGGCAAACCACTGAAGCCTATGAAGCAAGAGATGTCACAAGAAAGGACTCCAAGGGCTAGAACAGAGAAGAAAATTCGTACTGTTGAGGAAGGTATGAGTGGAGCAGTTGTGTGGGTTTTATGCAATATTTTGATTTTATGTGCGTACTTTGTCATTCAAGAAAGTGACCAGAGCTACTTACGCTCTCGATCTGCAACAGTATCCACGTCTAAACCAACACAATACAAGAAGCACGAGATACATCCAACAGGTAAGGTGTAGATTGATGTACGTAGATTGCTTAACAAACTGTGTTACTATATGCTACTTAATTGATATCAATAGCTTTAACTACAACAATACTGGCAACACACTGCTACAACAAGTGCGATTAAAAGAAAGTATTGTGAAGTAAAAAGAACAACAGAAAAGACTTAGTGAGTGAGCTCGAGACGAGCCTCACTCTGCACAATGTCCATCATGTCTAATTTGAGCAGACAATGTAGATTTGATCTTGGCCCTCGAACAGACAGAAGTGCTGATTGCAATAGAGCAAAACTTAGTCTGCATCTACTTATAGACATTGTTTATGCATAAGAGGTATTTTGATTGTTTGAAATGATGTTAGCTATATGCTTGAAAAATGTGGTAGCTGCTTTGTCTATCCCTCCAGCTGAAGAAAATACTAATGGATTGAAGCTTCCTCCTTCAATCTCTCTAACTCTTTTTTCTTATTCACGTTGTTTTTCTTGTTTGTGGTTCTTGTATATCTGTTGGAGATTGGTATGTCGGTAACTTGACGCGTTACGATAGAAGACCCTAATGTCAAAAAAATGCGCATTCACCTCGTCGCCAAACTCCACATGCAGATACGTCTAGGCGTGCTTCATGATCAGAATTTGCAGTACGGCAAGACTTTCTCCAGAAAGGGGATGAAGATGAGTATCTACAGCAACGTCTGAGCAGATTTCGGATAGCTTTAGGCAGGAGGAAATCATGTTGCTGAATAGGTAGTACAGTCAACCAAGTAGATGCTTCTTTCTCCGATATGCAGTTGTGTTACCATGTTGTCATATGTTGATCAATTATTTTAAATATTTAGTATTGGAGAAGTCAGCTGAAGCTACAGAAATAGTGGTTGTTGTTTGTGACAATTTTTGTGTAATTGTTGTTATTATTGTACATGTTTGCATTTAGTATTATGGTTGTCTGTAGTTTGGAGTACTCTGTCAGTCACCTTGCAACACATTTTGTGTCACTAGGTGCATCTGATCAAGCAGTACAGATTTCAACTGAAGATCTCAGAGTTGGATTGGCTACATACATTAACAAAGAACTTGGTAGCCAAAAATCTCTGAAACATCTTCTGCCTGTCCCACTTACAGGAAAAGGATTGTACCACAGTTGCTCCGATCCCTTGTTATTATGGTGAGATCTCGTTTTGACACTAGGTTTAGACTGGGCCAATAACAGCTGTATGTGTTATGTTTGTTTGCAGCAAGCTGGTGAATCTATCTGTGCGCGGTACTGTTGATGAACGTGCTCTAAGCAAAGAGGAAGGTACAAAGCATTTGCTTTTAGTTTAGCATATGCTTTGCAGTTTTGTTAAATTATTAGTTTCTTTGTGAATTTATATATTTTAAGACTTTGTAATATATGTAGACACACACACACACACACACACACACACACACACACACACACACACACACACACACACACACACACACACACACACACACACACACACACACACACTATGCCATGTATACAGCTGCCAGGTTACTGGTCATGCCATCCCACATAGGGAGCTGTTGCATCAGCGACCACGCCACCCCCGTATACGGAGAACAGTGGTAACAGGTGTGTAGAGTTCAAATGCAATAGATGTAATCTTAATAGGAAACTACAGTTGCCTCCTTCGTCTTCTCTTGCCACGCTGCCGCCTTCATCAGTCATGTACACTCTCATCTTCGCCATCCATCCATGCTCTTGTCTTCATCAGCCATCGCCAGTCATCCACGCCGGATACCACATTATTCCACCAATCGTGGCAATGTTGATCGAAAGTTAGTGCTTAGATCTCCGACTTATTACCATTGTTCTACTGTATGTGCTGAATGAAATAGCAACTGAGAGGGTTGCAATTAAGTCCTCCTCAGTTGTACAGAAGAGGTTTGCTGTGAGTGGTAGCCATCAAATTGACATCTTGGACTCACGATAAAAGATGGTCCCCTTGTGCATTGCCCTTAATTTATGTGTGCCTTGCTCCTCACTGATCGTACCTGAGCATCCAATAGTTGGTAAATGTTAGAGTAGACCGGACGAATGTAGACAGGAACAGAGCACTATGTACTCTGGGCGCCACCACGCAATATTCAACACACACACACACACACACACACACACACACACACACACACACACACACACACACACACAAACACACACACACATACACACACACACACACACACACACACACACACACACACACACACTTCTTTCTTCTTCTTGCTACTCAACAACGATTTCACGACTTTTGTTCAGCATTTATTTACAATATGTCTTTGATGAGAACGTTCATGTGCAAAGTCGAATTCTGGAACGACATACTCGATGATATGGCAAACATTCTTTGTACCAGTAATCAAGTTTTAGGATGTATAGTTGTGGCAAATTGTCTCTTTTCTTCAATTTTGTCAATTCTACCTTCTTCTTAACGATCTAAAGTTTCTGACATTCTGAACAAAAGAATTAGACATACGACAAGATTAGAGTGAATGTAAAATTGTCCAGGCTGTACACACACTTTCATGTAAAAACGTGTTTGTACTGATTGATCGATCATAATTGGGACGACCGGTAGACAGTGAGTTGTAGGTTTGAAGGGTAACCTTCCCTTTGTGCCCGACAGCTCGACTTGAAACCGAGAAAATTTGAAAATTTTTGAGTTCAAGTTAATCTGATAGCGTTTGAGTTGTCACTTTTCACTCCTGATATGTTTGCTAGGTACGCTGTTCTTGTTGATGGCAAGCAACCACGAAGTTCACCGAACTCTGGGTGCTGCCATCACACATCCGGGAACACACACACACACACACACACACACACACACACACACACACACACACACACACACACACACACACACACACACACGCACACACACACACACACACACACACACACACACACACACACACACACACACACGCACACACACACACACACACACACGCACGCACACACGCATGCACTCAGGGCACATTCAAAAGATATTTGTAGCAAATGAGATAATTAGTTGCTTGTTAATAAATTTCAGGTAGCAAGGAAAGCAAGTGGCAGGCCAAGACTGATAATCTTGTTCTTGCTCTGGAGTCTGCACGTTCTATTGGCTGTCACATTGATGATTCTACACATGATGCTATACTTGCAGAAGATGAGAACATTATCACACAACTGCTGCTTGACCTTGTCAAGGTTAGAGTAATTGACAGCTGCTGTATGATTTTGTCATTACAGTCAAGCTAACTACGATATTACCCCGCCTAGAAGGGCAGGAGCTCTTAGTAGGTACTATGTGCCTTTGTACAGTGTGGTTAGGGAATAGGGTAGAAGCCATGGAATTACCTGGACGATCACAGGCAAAAGAAAACATCATTGATAGCTACAGTTCTGATGAAAGTTTGCAGCATTTCTAACTGCACAGAGCAGTTGTCACTTAAATTTAATTGTGAAGGAAGCAACCAAATCAGAATCAGAAATATGTCATTCAGTGATGTCATCTTGCATCTGCAATCCTACAGAGAATTTTATGGCTGCTACCCTATTCCCTAACCACACTGATTATCCGGACTCTTGATTATCCGGATAAATTCTGTGTCCCCCTTCTTTTTGCTTTCTTGGACAATGCGTTCCCAGATAAAGCATTATAGTATATTTCATTTTGTACTACTAATATGCTGTAGGTACAGCCTTTCACAAATGAATACATAATAGAGAACGTAAGAATCTAATAAATAGGCAGCTGTTGATGACTCTTGTAGTGACATTAATATGCTGTAAGTGTGGAAACAGTGTGATCTTGCACAGTGGAGGAAATTAAGTTGATATTTATCAACTTTTGATTACCGACACTCGATTATCTGGACTTTTAACATGTCTCTGGAGAAGTCCAAATAATCGATGTTGTAATGTAGTACCAAATGTTCTAATAAGAGTCCCTGCCCTTCTAGGTGGAGTAATACAGTAAGAGCTAGGTTATCCAACCATTTTTCAACACTTTGACAACTTGAGTACACAAGCTGTACACTTGAAACCAAACCCTAAATTTAATATTACTCAGTTCCAAAGATGTATTAAAGTATAGACCTATATTCTGTACATTGCCTATTTACCACTACACATTTTTTATCATGTTGAAGTTCGGCTATATGTCATTTAATAATTTCATGTTACTGTATGTGTAAAACAGAGGATAAATTAGCTGGTAAAGGCATGCAAACTATACTGATCGTAAGAAAACATAAAACACATCAAATTTTAGGAATTTTTTTATTCAAACTGACTGGCCTTCCTTTCTGCACTCTCTGATTTGATGCAGAATCTCAACTTGGCTATTCTGATTTCATGACAACATACCAAACGGCTGTTTGACACGACTGAACATGGATCACCTTCTATCTCCATGTCAAGCAATTAATTTGACATGAGTGAATGTATGCAGAAACACCTGGATGTGGTAGGTTTGAAGGCAAGGTATTCTGAACTGTAACTCAAGATGGCAGCTTTAATTAAGTCGAGACAAAGTCAGGGCTGTCAACAGCCGGCATCCTTTTATCTGGCACTGTATTTCTTATATCTTAGAGAAAGATGCAATCCTGTGATGCACATGTGCAAATACTGTAAATGCACACTAAAATTTTCTTGGATAACAAACTGTTATTACAAATCGCCACTGGCAATGTTGATGATGTACCGTACCACAACACAAGATTCAACTGAACAATTCACTGGATTTATGTACAACATGTCCAGTTTGCACCATTATGATGCCATTCAACTCAAACCTGTTTGTCAAAGGACTTTGACAGACATTTAGAATGGCATCAACAGAAGATGAACCAGATAGTTGATGTTCTTGCAGCAATGATGGATTGTCCTTTCGAATTAGTCCTAATGAACACCCCAACACTGTTGACAACGCAACTGCTGTCTCACAAGGCATGCAAGTCATCACTTTTTCGTCTAATGCTGGTTCAAGAAAAAGAAGCGTCTGCCACAACTTTTTCTCGTAGTTGTATCATTTCCTCAGCCTGTCGGTTAACTACTAACAACTCTAAACACAAACTGTGACTTTGTGATTCTGTGATTCAGACATATTTGCAGACAAGTACATGCCTTCATAAGTCCACAGTGACATTTTTTAGCGACTCGGGCAATGGTCAGCCTAGTCTTGGAGTCATAAACGTGATATCTTCTCTTTTTGTGCTTAGCTGCTAAGTGATCTCGATCTACAGCTTTCGCTGCATAACACCATCATTTGCAACTGTGATATACAGACATAGCAATGTCCTCTTTTTGGATCCCGGATGCTGCTACTTGATCCTTGGTACGCATAGTGGTAGTTCTTTTGATTTTTGTTGTGAGCTAAGCATGGATACAACTTTGCTTTTAGCTTAGAAGTGTATGCTGACCACGTAGAATAAAACAGTTACTGTACTAGCTTGAGCTAAACCGTTTGTTAGAACCCGTATGAAAACAAGATGTGTATGAAAGGTCTTCTGGTCAAATGTACGAAAATAGTCGCGGTCGAAAATTTGTGGATTTATAGTAAAAGGATTATGCTAAAACATACAGCAAGTTTAATTTTCTTCACTGTATTATGTAGTTGAAATGACTGTGAAAATGCTGAAAACTGGATGTATAGTACCTTAACATAAGTTATTGTCGTTTTTGTTTGAATTGCTGCATTGCAACACACCGAGTAAGTTTTAAAATTTGCTTAATTTAATAGTTATGATTGATTAATAGATTGTTTATGATTGAATTGAAAGGTGGGTCGAGAACAAAGTTTGCAAGGATAGTATGTGTGTCTGCATTATACATCACTGAAATAGTCAGGCATGTATTCGAATGTACTATACTTGAGTATGCGCTTAATATTAATGTCAACTCAGAAATTTAGTAGCAGTTGACAAGATATAGTGTAATACATCATTCTAGATTTGTTCGCTAAACATTTCAACCATATTCTTCAGGTTGCACAACATCAGTTAGGTTATATGGCTTTCTCATTTTGAATTTGGGTCATATACTATTGTACTAGCCCACCATACCGTTCTCCTCACGGGCAGATAAGATTAGTTGTTAGTAAATTAATTTAATGTTGTATGCACACAGACACACACACACACACACACACACACACACACACACACACACACACACACACTCACGCATGCACGCACAACTGTAGCTGAAATGAATATGACTAAACAAGTTTTACTCATTACTTTATCAATGTAATATCAGGGGAGAGGTGTGTTCATGACTCGACAACAAGTTTTGCATGTTTAGTCGTATCTACTACATTTTTAAAGATTGTGTAAAATCAGTAATCTTTTTTCTTTTCAATGCAGATCTTACAATAATGGGTATTTTACGTGATGTGCATTACGTACATGCAAACTTGGTTAGACATTTATGCCAGCAGGTAGCGTAGCTGCATAGCTGATACTCACAGTGTGGAAAATAACGGTAGGCATAGGATGATGCCCCACCAAATGTGTTGTTTGTTCGACCGAATACTAGCTGCACCAGTTTTGGGACGAGTTTGGACAAAACATCCACCTTTATGCATATGATAGTGTAAACCTTGTCTCTTAGCACGTGAAGGCCTTGCCAATGGTGTAACTGTAATTTCATGAACTTAGGTACCTACTAGCATGCTTTATTCAGGGAAAATCTCAGCTTCCTTTAACACCATTTCTCTCTTGGAAGTTGTTTATCAAAAATTACATACAAAAATGGCTGCAGTAGTGGAGGCACTTAATTAGACATGTAACACCATACAAGAATGTCCTACTTATGCTCAGTCTGTCCAAGCCAAAATAGTTCCCTATTTCCACTGTACTCACATTATGCCATTCTTCCCTCGTTACTGGACTGATTGTTGTTTACAATGATAATTCAGTTTATGTGTGTTGTGCAAGAGCCACTGGTTCATAAATTGTTTTTATAGAATTTGTGCATTGTTCCACTTGTGTGTAGTAAATCAGTTAACTGACGTAATTACCCATGGACATTTTACAAAAGTTGGATATTGTATATACTGTGGTGTATTTGCTTAGGCTCGAGCTGCTCATACTAATGGTGCTGACCAGTTTGGTTCACACGTGTTTAGTAGCCCTGCTGTGTTGCTCAGTATCTTCGGTGTGAGAGTATGCGATACAAAATCAAAGCCACAACTGAGTGGAAACTATCAAGTCGATGTGACTGATGCATCAGTTGATGAATTGGATCCCAATACTGCTGATGAGATAAGTGATTTGAAAGGTGATTATTTTGGGAAATGATATGTGCATATATACGGTTACACTAGAACCTCGCTAATCCGAACAGGGTGTTTCAAGCTCAGATTAGTGAAGTTGAAGGTAATTCGGATTAGTGAGAATTCGAATTAGTGAAGTTTTGATTAGCGAGGTTCTACTGTATAATGTTCTTTTAATTTCTAGTAACAACTTGGTAATATTTTTATTAATACTGAATATGCATGTATTTGTAGTCATGAAGTTTTCAGTTCTTTCTGTATTGTTGTATTTAACAGCTGCGCCATAAAGAGTTGCCTGTAAATTGGGGACCATAGTAATTTAATTGCATTAGTTTATTCAGGTGGTGTAGGTCACGAACACATGCTAAATGATATGCCTCTTTTTCATCAAGCCATTGTGAACGTTTTAGATGGTTTTCTGAGCGCATTGTAGCTGGTAAGTACTTTCAGTATCGATAAGAGTTGTTCTGTGGAAGTTGTAGTCTTATTGGTGGTTTTAGTCACATTTGCGTACGAGACTCTTGTCGAGTTTCTTCCTGTTTGCAAATGAGTATGATTTGCTTATGTAGTTTCTTGGTCATGTAGTTAAGTGGCATGGAAGTCTTAAAGTCGTGGTTACCCCTGAAAAGTATTCTGCGTTTGCTCCAAACGGACTGCCAACTTGTCATATATACCATGATGCAGGCAAAGCCATTTTGTTACCATTGTTTCTGCCCATTCTTTGTATTCATTTGGACATATTGTAATTGTGCTGTTTTACGGTACTCTGATGACTTGAGTTGAAATGCGTACTCTATATAGCCAGTATATAGGCTTTCTGTCAAGAGGTAGTCTTGTTACTTCTACTACATTAGGAAGTTTGATCTAGCATGTTTGATATTTATGTATAACATGTTTGATCTGCCAGCAGTTTCGAGATTTCTCATTGCTTGGATGCTGTTATAGGAATAGAAGCAAAAAGGTTTTCATTAACGATAATTATTAGCCTTCCAGTTTTTCTGTTAAGTGAGTACAGAAATTGTCAACAGTTTAAACCTGTCAAATACATGATTAATTCTGTGTTTGTGAATAGTTGTAGTATTAGTAGATTTTGAGCTGTTCAGTTATTGAGAGTATTCGAAATAGCGACTGAATTGAACTGTAGGTCATTGTTTTGAGAACTATTGATGATCGTCAATGATGATGATGATGATGTGGTGGTGCCGCTGATATGTTAATTAATTAATTATTTACCCAGAGACAATTCAGACTATAGTCTGATCTTCCCTATTGTACCCGGCTACACACACACACACACACACACACACACACACACACACACACACACACACGCAAATGCACAAGCACACACACACATGCACACATACACACACACAAACTATTATGTGTGTGTGTGTGTGTGTGTGTGTGTGTGTGTGTGTGTGTGTGTGTGCGTGTGTGTGTGTGTGTGTGTGTGTGCGTGTGTGTGTGTGTGTGTGTGTGTGTGTGTGTGTGTGTGTGTGTGTGTGTGTGTGTGTGTGACTCTACATACACATTACACTGGACAGCAAAGTACCGAGAATAGAACAAACAGGTTTTACATCGACCAGGAGTCACGACATGTCTTAACATAGCGGAGCACCCTCTGAAGAAGCCACTTCACTTTGCCATCTCACACTGTCAGATGTTCAATTTGCATCTGTTTGACAAGCTTGAGACACAGAAGTTCTAATGTTATGAATTTTAATGCACTTGCTGCTTCAGTGGGTGACAGATAGGTTTTTAAAGTGAGATCCTCTTGCAGATAAAGGCAATTGTATGGAAATATTATGTTGAAGATATTGTGTAACAAGATTGTGTTTTACATTACTGTCAGTGTGATGATGTATAAGAAGTACTTCAGGTGTTTAGATGATTAGCTGAATCAGACCAAATTGCACTGCATTGCTTAGTTTATGGCCAACCATTAGGAGACAAGTGCTCAGTCAATATGGCAGGTAGCGCTGTCTTTGTTTGTTACTGGTTGACAACGTGCTGTAGTTGACATCTCTGGACAAACTGGAGTTGACCAGGTGGAGGTTCAAAGTTTGCATTTGTGTTGTTTCAATTACCCAGGGTTGGTGCTTGGACGTTCAGACATGATGCAGCTACACTACTAAAATACATATGATTCCCGTACTTATTTCACCCTCTTTGCCTACATTGCAGTCCTACATCCTAATGAGTAGGTAGATAGTAGGCGTCATACACTTGGCATCTAACAAGTCACATGCATAACACAATTTTCAAACAGCTGTTTGTAGTGCAGCAAACTTTATATTACTAGCTGTATCTACCTTCATATAGCACTGTAAATTATGGATTGCAAACATCCCGTTCAGATTGCAGGTAACATGGAGGGTTCTGTGTTCTTGATGATGTGGGAGTGGCAACTTTATCAGGCTATTGCTTGCCAAGGCAGAATAGTTTTCAGGGGTATCCAGTACTTTATGACTTCGGTGTTACTTAACTACATGACCAAGACTGTCAGCAAATCATACTTACCTGCAAACAGGAAGAAACTTGACCAAAAGTGTCTCGTATGCAAATTTGACTGCAATCACCAATAAGACTACAACTTCAACAAAACAACTCTTATCGATACTAAAAGTCTTTACCGGGTACTTTGCACTCAGGAAACCATCTAGAACATTCACAACGGCTTGATGAAAAAGGGTGTATTGCTTTCACATGCTTGTGACCTACACCGCCTAAGTTTATTGGTATTAACTACAAATCAATTAATTTATTGGATGAATTAAAAGAATGGGTTGAGGTGCAGAAAGTACCACAATGTTACAAGTATGCAACAAGTAGGTATCATTTCTTTTTGTAAGCTTTACTTCAATTACAGTCTGTGTCCTTGAGAAAATTAAGTCTACCATCTATATCTGTACCACTGTATAGAGGGATTCTGAGAGTGTTATCTCAATTGATAGAAGTGCTAAAACTGGTCTCGTTTCAGTCTCCCAATGGAGACTGCAAGTTTGTTGTGATTTTTTCCAGAAAGGAAAATCTTTCAGAGCTATTGCTGTCAGGAGATACAGATCAGGTATAATTGCGGAAATTTTAAGAACCCAAGGACTTTATACAAAAATAGGAAGGGAATTGAAGGAGAACTCTCACCAAAATCAACAATCTCTCATATGAAAGCTGTCACTTCATGACACAACCCTTTGTAACCATTTACTGCAGACGTTTACCGTAACGAAGTAATAAAGCATTGAAATTACCTGTGGGCATGTTGAGTACCCGTATGTGTCATGAGTGTAAGTGATTGCTGGTTAGCAAGGAAGACTGATACCTGTGCACTTTCAAGGTAAGGATTGTGAGACATATGGTGTCAAGTTGTGATCTATTGACTAAAGCAAACTGGAACCCCAAACTTATCACGCAAGTATTGACTGTCTCAATACACTGTGGCGTCTCAAGAGGAGACCCTTTTAGATTAGTTCATAGATCATGTCTCGCTTCATTTTGGTTGCGTTAAGAGCATTTGGTATGATTAAATCTAAAGTAGTTATACTTCCAACCGAAGACAGAGAGTAAGACTTCGTGCTACATACGGGGAATTGTCTGAACAACTTGCGGCCCATTGTCTGTTTATGTGGCTGGCTGGACTGTAAGCTTCGTACAGGAAGTTACTAGGCCTTGTATCTTTCTCTCAACAAGTTGTAGTATTTGGTGAGAGTTCCCCTTTAAGCTGGAATGATATTGTATAGATTACTAATTGTTCTTTCATGTAGTTCTTGGCAAAAATGCATTATGATTTCGAGAAAAGGTCTCTAGGTTGTAGTGCATGACCAGGCTGTTCGAGCATGATTATAAGAGCGCATGATTAATTAATCGACACTCAGTCATTGAACAAAGTTACCGCTGATTTACAGTTTATGGATAATGGCATAAATGATAAATATATATGGAAAAAAGACACTTGATCACAAATATTAGAGAATTATTGAGGCGTCGTGTCCCTCGTAGTTATGCCAACTGTAACAATAACGTTTGGAAAGGGATAACTGTAATACATTTTTATGACTTTACAGTGTCACATTATTTTGTAGCTGAAAACTAAGCTGAGGAATTTTTGTACTTGAACAGACGATTGTAACCATTGATTGAGGTGGATTTTGTATGGTTGTTGCTGAACTTGATGATTTGGATGATTTTGTTGTTATAATGAAATTGTGTAAATCTCTGTAGTGCCCTTGCACTTTACACCTAAGTGCCTCGACACTAGGCTTCATTTTGCTTTTGGTGGTCCTTCCATGCAAGGACAGCAAGGAGGGTGAGAGACATGATGTCTCCATAAAGCAAATGAGACAACGTCACACGATCTAACCCACGTTGCTATCCTTTCAAGGAAGCACCACTGAAAGCAAAGGAAATCCTAGTGTCGAGGCTAAGCTGTTGCAGCTCATGGGCTATACATATTGGCGCTTACAAATTTAGTTTGGGTTAGTTCATGGTTTCAATGCCAGAAAACTATCTGCAGGACAGTGGCTTACGCATTGGGGGTTTCTTTATTGCTAGCAATTATTATGAATACTTCTAGGCTAGGTCATTTGTCTTGAGACATATATATTGTCTCCAGGAAATTTTTGATTTGGAAAATCAAGCTCATAAAGATTGAAATAGATTGACAGCCAGCGCAGTTCTATACTTCTTGAGCTTGTCTTTAGGTGTTTCACAAGGTAGTTAACGGGTGTTTCAGTGGTTCTTCTCGAGCACATTGCATCCCATATTCTCACGATCTGCTTGTTTTCATTGAGGCTCGCCCCAGAAATGCTTTGCATATTAACTAGTAGTCATATTATTGATTCTGATTTAGTTGCTTCCTTCGCAAATACTTTCAATGACAACTGCTTTGTGCATCAGGTAGAAATGCTGTAAACTTTCATCAGAACTGTTGCTATCAGTGATGTTTTCCTTTGTCTGGATCCTGCACGGGCTTCTACCTTATTCCCTAACTGCACTGTACAAAGGCACATAGTATGAGATGTCCTAATAAGAGCCTCGGTCCTTCTAGGCTGGTTAATATGGTAACCCTGCGTACGCCACTGTGGAATTTGAAGTTACTTCTTGAATTGCTTTTTGATTTCAGATTACCATTTTCCTCTGCAACAACTGGCAAGTTCTAAATTAATTTATATTAATATTTTGAATAGGCTCTCAGTTGTTGGAAGTAAAGGAAGATGTCGATACACCTGCTAATGGTGTTGTGGCTAATGAATCTACTGCAGAGTCATTATCCACTGACACAAACACTAATGTCAGAGAACAGAAATTACCAGAAGATTTAGACAATGAAGATGAGTCTTATGAAACTCGAGCTGCAGCTAGGAAGGCTGCTCGAGAAAAGAAGAGAGCTGAGAAGCAGTAAAGTACTAGTTATTGAAATTTACTGAAAGTGCGTGAACAAGAGATATTTGTAAGCTGAGCTTGCTAGTGATTTTTTTGTTTTTGCTCAAGATTCATAGATTGAAGTTAAACTGCAGTAAGTATTTGCATAGTTTCAGATGTCAATTAGTATAGGTGATGATGATTGGTATATATATATATATATATTGAAACACAATATTCTAATCTTGCTGTGGTCAACCCTAAATACCCACACGTTTCTGACTCTCTGGTGCAGTAAATACACCATGAAAGTGCCTATGCACGTGTGTGTGTGTGTGTGTGTGTGGGCGCGCGTGCGCACACACACACACACACACACACACACACGCACATACGCACACACACACTCGGTGGAGCGAATGGTTGACACGACCAAACTCTCTCTCTCACACACACACACACACACACACACACACACACACACACACACGCACACACACACACACCACACACCTTGACCCTTGAATCTTGAATCCGCCCATTGTAAGTGATAGCGATGTCCCTGAGTATAGAGCTCTGGGCAAATGACTAGAGCATTTCATAAAATCATCACAGGATTGGCTGTGTCCGGTCAGATATCCGTTTCTAAGAAAAAATGCCACAGGGACAAAGATGGTCATTGCTTCTGTTGTTGGCCACACAATCATTGGACCTCTTACGTTAACTTCTAGTTACTTTATTGCAGAATGTGTGCCACTGAGATCTATCTTGTGCTATACCAATTATTCACAATTCCAGTGGCCCACAGAGCAGATGTTTCTTTCCATCATGCCACTTCTTCTTTGTCTCAAGGCATGGCTCTTCTAGCTCTCCAAATTACCAACAATAACATCTTTGGTAGTCTTTCTCGTTCCATTCTGGCCATTTTAGACAATACTCCATCACTAAGTCCGCACTGTGACTCTTTCATATACCAAACTCACATGCAAGTTAATTGTTTAGGAGTAATTCTATCTTTCCTTTTTGTATTTTGTCACCCCTAATATAGTTCTTATGCATCGATTATGAAAGGAACTGCTTCATGCATAAGGCTTTAATAATTCATGCATGTCCACACTTCAATGGCAAATAAAAGAAATTAAGTCAAAAATCATAAAAGAATTCCAATCAAAACAAATCGAACAGAAAAAGGAATTCTAGAAGACTCAAACATCTCTACTCCAACTCACAAGACCACAGAGCGGTATAGACAGCCTTCTTAGTAGTCACTGATAAGTTAAGAGTTCTGAAAGATACTGTATTGGTTACCTCAAACATCCAAATGCTCTACAACTTTAGAAATT
Source organism: Corticium candelabrum (assembly GCF_963422355.1). Classification (NCBI taxonomy): domain Eukaryota; kingdom Metazoa; phylum Porifera; class Homoscleromorpha; order Homosclerophorida; family Plakinidae; genus Corticium; species Corticium candelabrum. The sequence goes on along the minus strand of NC_085087.1, from coordinate 2,737,692 downwards.
CGACTTTCTACATCCACTGTTACTCCTCCATCATTCACTATGATGCTTTCATGGTAGGGGAAACTGTTTCTATAGTAGAGCCACCTTCTATTGGCATTGGTGCATTGTCATCTTAAAGTACGAATTTGCGCGCATGCGCACGCACACACACACTAATTATTTTATCAATATGGTACTAAGTCATTGGAAACGAGAATGTTCTAAAGTAGTTAAAGTCACTTGATTCCATGTCTATTGTGTGGCTGGCTGGGTGGCTATGTTCTCAAAATGTGACACGATTCTGGTGCTGTCAATACCTATATACATATACGTATAGTCAATGACTCGTGAATGTACGTGTATGAATGGCCAAACACGAATGTATGTGCAACTCGGTAGTAGTTTTCCCGTTCTTTGATCTATTAGAAGTATATGCAAGTATATATACATTGCCTATAACAACATACATCTTGCAAATTTCCCGTTAACTTAATTAATTGACGTGTAGGTTTGTTTTGTTAAACTTACAGGTTCTAGCTTTTAGTATACAAGAATGTACATCATCCTCGTCAATCATCCCGAAAGCCGGTCAGAGCAGTTCTCACTTAGTCTCACGTAGTCAGACTTCCCACGTCATAATAAGTAAGGAAGTAAGTCAAAACCATCTAAGAAAACAAGATAGGCCAGGGCAGCTCAACAGACACTGAAGCAGTGTCAAGTCGTCATGACAACTATTTAAAGTAAGAAGCGTGATGATTCTTGAGACCAATCTCTCAAAAAATGTGGACAACAACTTGCACCGCTGAGGCCTAGCTCTTGCTGCAGACAGCGAAACTGTCGCAGTCGAGAAGGGTCACTGCAAGTGCAAGCTATAGCCTCTTGCAAACTCGTCTCATGTAACCCACTCGTGCCACCTTATTTATTGCTCTAGTTGGAGTATGAAAAAGCAAAAACAGATAGTTGTAATTATATAAGATCTTTGTCTTTAGGCTGCAGCGGTCAGTTTCTTTTTTTGTTGGTGAAATTGAGCAATAAACTATTAATATCTTAAATGTATGAGCGTGTTGCTAACCGATAACTTAATTACTACTGTCTCTGCGGGATGAGGTGGCATAGGTAGTTTACTACTTGATAACATCAATTGACAGGATGAGCACTCGTTACTATATTTCACTTTCCTTTTTAACTGACACTAAAAGCTTGCATAGGTATGTGTCAATGAGAGCAAGCATACTAAATTGGAAATGTACGTATACATTATTGTAGCTAGCAGTTACTACAAAGCTGTAACTGACTATCTAAACGTTCACAAACTGTGTGTAGTGTATAATTGTTTCAACGTGCCATGATGTAGCCAATTGCTCTGATGTTTAGAGCACCGTTGTCCGGGGAAATTGTAACATAGTTTCCAGCACTATTTCGGGCTGATTTGTACCTTGTTCCAAAACCAAAGAAAGAGTCCGGCGACTGACAGTTGTTCTCTTGGTTAGCAATAAATCCCAATCGAGCTAGTGAATGATTCAAGACGTTGTTACTGTTACTACTCTTTGCATTGAATCCTTCCTAGAAACAAGACGCAAGTGTCAAACGTGGTACATACTTCAGGCATGGTTTTAGTTTTATTCTATTTATTAATTAAATTATAAGTATTAACACATTATGTTGCAATCTATTTGTATCATAACATATCATTTACTACCGCGATACTGTGTATGCAGACACTCGAGACCCTTGCGAGCAAGAAGTATCTAGAATTATATATCGGACTTGAGAGCTATAGGTGTTGTTTATCATAACGTCATGCACAAGATAGTGTGATACCATGACGTCATGAACAAGATAGTGTGATAACGGGCAGTTATGTTTGACTTGATCAACCGATGGTAATGCTCACCCTGTTACAATTTCTTTGAAGTGACGACCTTGGCAGCAAACTTCTCCACTTGGTTTCACCAATACTTGTGTTCCTGTACTGTCCATCAGCAATAAGGCTGTAGAGAGATGATGCGGTATATCTGAAAGTGATCCATTTGGTTGTCCCATCTACTTTCATTCCCAGACGAAGTTCAGTAAATGGTAGAGTCCAATAAGAAGCCAATTTTGTTTCTTTGTCATCCAAGTCCAGGTTATTTAATTGAAACGTCTCCTTGTTTGACCACAACTGGTTGTTGTAGTCAAACGTTTGCTTATTCCCATCTATTTTCATGATCAATGTCCAACCTTCTCTCGCATCACAGAATGTCTGTTGTAGACAGAATGTCTGTGTAAACTCTTAAAGCAATTACAATTATTGAATTATTTTTAACCTGGAATGGTGGGTGGACGGCAGTTGGTTTAATCCAATATTGTCCATTGTAGGAAATTGATTTGTACGTACTTGCTACTTGCTGACATGATACTGCTGGCAGCAGATGTGATGTACCAATTGTTAAAACTAGAGTTAACCATTTGGTGCCGTCACAGTACTCTATCACTTGTTGGTTATATCGCATCATCCCTGTTCAAAACAAAAAAATTATTTGACATGTTATTGTTTATTGTTTACGCCATGTTTCTAGGGTGGTTTACCTGTTACGTCTCTAAAGCACAAATTTAGATTAAGACGCCCTGGCGATCCTCTTTGTCCAGCCAATCCGATTCTTCCTTGCTCGCCTTTTGCGCCATTATCACCTACAATATAGATAACAGTGCTTAGTTAAAAATTACTTTAAATGCACTTGTAGTAAATAGTGCGAGTTGTTCAATGATTGAACTTTAAGAAAGGAAAAGAGATCTAATTTCTACTGTGAACACGTCATATACATGTTATCATTAATTTTGTAGGGTTGACTAATAATAGTCTAGATATGAAATTAGAGAGACCATAAAGCAGTGTAGATTAATTGTTGCTAATTTATTACACATGCTGAACTACATGTCTATTTGAGCAACGTAGTCATATAGTTTATAACGTTGTATATGCAAGCATCCCATTGACAGGACTTCTTACCAACGCTTCTCCATGTTTGCGTGATGCCATTTACTGAATCAGCTCTCTTGAGAGGCCGTTTAGTACAATATATATGTACAATCATAGATCGTTACTAATTGAATCATGCAACTTTATGTTCCAGAACGCGCGCCATATGGTTCTTGGTTTCCTAACTCTATTCAAATAGTACCTTATTAGTATGCTTGCATTTGATCGAGAGGAGCGCAATGATATCTGCATGCGGAGCTAAGCAGCTGTATACATATCTAGTGTCTAGCTCACTCTCACTTAATTTTATTGCAGTATCTGACAGAATGTCAGTATTCAGTGTGCCACACAAAATAATTGACAGTTTCGTATAAAATTGTAACTGTGGTTGCAAGTTTAATATGATAATTAATAATTTATCTGAGGCAATACGAAGCTATGTGTTTAATAACAAAATCAGAGTGAAACCTAATGGTCGGTCATCGGTCACTGACTGACCAACTGATTTTTATGACCAAACACAATTTTGCTCTGACTGGACATATATCTACATGATTGGTCAAGGTGTAATAGTTTTTGCATGGATGGTAGGGAATCAATGAGCAACACAAAATCCACACAACACTGAGATCTAAAGAGCTGATGACCTCCAGATGTGTGAGTGCAAAATGACATCCTAGAGCAATACTGGTATCATAGTTATTGCCATAAGCACCATTTATTGCACTAGGCGCATAGTAGATAATAGGAAAAACGATGAGAGGGCCACGTGCCAGTAGCTAAATTGTTTGTTGAACAACAACATGCGCTTGATTAGCTTGCTCATCTCTTGATCAATTCATGGTACTACTTTACAGGTCTTGCTTAAGTTAGCTAAAATTTAGTAAAATTTAATAAAATTTTAGTTACAATGAATTGTAACCACCAAGACAACCACCCGTTGTCAACAATGCAACAAAACAACAGCAAACAAGCCAAATTTATGTTTTGATTCTGATAGCAAATAAATATAGAAATCAAATAAAAATGAATACCTAAAATATAGAATGTCAGGTCCACCTTCTTGCTAGACCATGATGTCCGACCAAAACTTTTGCTTAATTTATATTCCACTCTGAAAATAGATTTGGATTTCTATACTGTATGATACAATTTTTCTAAAATTTAATTAAATAGAATAAAGTGGTCCTACGTTAATTGAAACTTGCATGGTTCTCTAGACTGGTGCTTGATTAATAGCTATAGAAACGATTGCCACATTAAAATTTATTTTGAATTTAGATGTAATGATATGACCCTATATTACAACTTGCATGGCTCTCTGGACTGGTGCATAATAATATTATCTAAAAAATGATCACAGCTTCCAAAAATTTGATGTATCCTCGTACACCAGACCCTCTTGCGTCGTCGTGGGGTTCACGTATAACAAGGCATTGCAGATTTACGGAAACTGGGCACGACGGCGAGAGAGGGTCTGGTACGAGGCTAGCTCTGGGAGCTGGTGCATTACAGCTAAAGCGAGAGCATCATCAAATAGTGTACACACGCTATATTCTACTAGATTAATAAATCATTGTAACTACTATTATACCTTTGTCACCTTTCTGCCCTTCCTCTCCGGGAACGCCAGGACCGCCAGGAACACCGGGAGCACCGTGAATGTCTGATATTGTTACTGCAGAAATTCAAATAGAAATCGTATGTCTTTCGCAGATCTGCGATACCTAGTACGTACGTGAGCAGCAGCCCTTGCAGCCATTGATTTCCTACAATAATTACGACAAAACTGATCAAGACAACCATTACTACTGCGAGTTACATTATAATTGATCTGAAAATTAAATTTTGGTAATTACCGTGTCGTATGCGTCCGTTTGAGCAGTAGCCGTTGACATCAGTGGTAGGAGCACGAAGAGTGGCAATCGCTGCATCGTCATCGAAGAGAACAGGAAAGCGTCTGCGTGAGCAAGTACCGGCTAGTGCCTGCTCGTACTCTAGCCGTCTGCTTTTATAGGTAAACAAACAACGGAACCTAGGATCGTTGCCATATGAAGCTCCGCCCCATCGACGTCTAAGTACCTAATCGCTATACCACGAAATGTTCCCTAGACGCTTTGCATACCAAATACAATTGGCTCTTTTTACTAACTTTGTGGCTAGACAACAATAGAAGGAACTGCTTGACGTCACTGAAAACAATGGGACGGTAGTGTTAAGCTCCCTGTTTCGATCCTGATGCATTAAAATGACCAAAAAATGCGCTTCTAGACATAGGCCACTTGTATTTCTTCGCTCTGCATGCAGCTAGACGATATGACGTATGCCAAGGTTTGCAATATATTTTATTCCGAACTCGTGCTAACGTTCACACTCATCTGGCGCGAGTGATGTGATGGACAAGATATGTTTGTGTTGTGTTGGCACACATCGTAGATCGTGACTGTTACGCCTCATACATCGTGTGGATACTGTACGACGAACATCCGTCAATACAGCAGATTTTAGTAATGAGGAGTTTCTTGTTACTGGCAACGTGTTCGCACACTAAGTGCAAAGGTGCAATCAACCTTTGCCAGTGGTCGGAGGCGTGAAAAAGCAGATTAACAGCCAGACTGTGCAAGTAGGTGGATCAAGACTGTCAAGGTGTTAGTGATGGTGCTCCCTGACGCTTTTACACCTTGAAAGCTAAATTCTAGTTGGAGCTATACAACGCGACTAGCAGGCTATAGAGACAACTTGCGTGTGCAGTCACAAATGTAGAGAAAACAGAGCGCCTACTGAATCGACGAAGTCAAGCAGACCCTGCGTGACAGTCAGATCGACTCAAAGCTGCGCAATCTATCTACATGAGAGTCGACACTCCCAGCAGTTTCTAGCACGTCACTGCGACTATACCTACTAAAACAGTAAAGATATTGTACAACAGCAAGAAAGTTCGATCAAGCTACTGCAAGAGAACGCATCATGCATTTGGAGCCCTTGGTTTTCGCGTGCTAGTGCTGACCAATTGCATTAATTTTGAGAAACCGTGGTCATCATTACCACTTTTAAAGCTGAAGAGCCAAGTATCTCTGCAAGGAGCCAATCTATTGGTAGAATGCCGTGGCCAAGTTTCGCCCACGTATAGTAAAAGTAGAAACTGTCTGACAATGGCGGATCTAAGGAGAGGCGCGAGAGGCGCGAGAAGCGAGCGCCTGAACCTCGCAATATCGTGCATTGCACCAGTCGTGGACTACTAGTTTTAGTAGAGCTTGCGTGCGCTTTTTGTCGACTCCCATGTATCGTTTGAACCAACGTGCACGTGCATGTGTTTCATACATGAACTCGAGCTCTGGAACTTTAGATCGGCTCCGGGCGCGCAAGAGGGTCTGGGTACGAGGCTAGTTCGGATGTTGCGCGGACTTTTCACGAGAGGGTCGACCATCTTTTGTTGTAGTTTCCGTTGTTATATGTAATATGAAAACCATCATCAACTCGACCTCATTTGAACTGATGACTCTAAGATATTCCTAGAGGGCCAGCTGCGAAAATGTTGGACACGTGACTAACTGGTGACGTCATTACCGAACCTGACAGACAGGGCCTGTTCCTGGTGAGAATCCTGGATCCGCCACTCAAACGTCCTACTCGACTTTTGAACACGGGACTTCCCCCAACAGGGTATTGACGAAAATTTAATATTGGTTCAAGTCATTAAATATTTTTGTTAATTTTACTGTTACTAGAGGGTTGGCGGAACATTGGCTCACTCTACATCCTAAGTAGATTTGGAAGTTTGAAGCTGGTATGCATATCTCGTGCATTAATATACAGAATTGTGATTCATATTTCCACACTTTGCGTGATCGATTCACGAAAATTATCTTGACCGAGTCATCTTTGGTGCCCTTCGCGGTTCCCGCTTGTAAGATAGATGTGCATGTTGTAGCAATACAGTGACGTAGGAAGATGTCCACTAGCGAGGGGGCTGTACCGTGAATGTGATCATGAGTAAGCAAAAACTAACTCGCTTGCCCGATCGTAAACAGATTTACAAAAGCTACTGGTACAGAAAATTTCAAATCCCTACACTGAGCGGGGGGCTTCAGCCGACATCCCCTCCGCCGCCGTTTCCTACGCCGGTGAATAGTCACGCTTACTGGGGCGCTCGTACTGGAATATAGTAGCCCGTTTACATGAGAACTTCTATGCGGGCCAACCCATGCTGCATGGCTGGGTTTAGAAAGTATGTGCACGTAAACGCGGGCTGGGGCTTAGTGATTTCGATGGAAAGGAGACCTCGTTGGAATGATCATGCAGTGGTGTAACTAAAACCACTCCAACCTAGGTGAGCGGCATAAGTAGTTTGGGCGTCTTTGTAAGTAATCAATCTTCTGAAGTTGTGCATGCCAGGAGCAAATTACCAATGTGATGAGCATCTCAAGCAGATGCGTGACATTGTGGAGGAGAAGCACGAGGAATGGTGGTACATTGGAACGAAGCTGTGGATATCCCTGAGGGTCAATGTGTAGAGCCTACTCTTTCCAGAAAATGTGATTGGCAAACCAAACGCAACAATACTCCTGCATGCACGAAGAAACGCCAGTAGTCCAATTTCGATCGTCTAGCCATCACAGTACCATTGCTGCATGATGAGGTAATTGCCCAGCTTGACACACATTCGTTTATTGGAGAGAGTGGGGTCACTGTTGTCTGCTTGGTACCTCGCGTTCTCCATTGTGATATTCTCAAAGCTGAAGAGTCCAGGAGTTCTTCCCCAATGAAATGGATGGCTTGCCAGCAGGAATTTGTGATGACACTTTCAAAGCTGAGCTAGGTCGCTGAATTGACTTAAGTAAACCTGCACATGTTGAAGCACAGGTTGTCATCTCCCCATGCATGACTGCTCTACCAATGGCTGAATCATCTTCCTGTCTCACAATTGCAGCATTGCTATATATACAAATTGTTGGCACATGGCCAGTTACTAGTTGGGAGTGTGAGCGCTCAATTGGTTTTATGGGCAAGATAAAGTTAGCATTGCCATCCACGATGGGTCAGGAGAGGTTCTCTGACGAAGGCGCTCTTTTACGTTTATTATTCAACTCCTGCATGTGGACCACGGAAAGTCATCCAGTGATTTATGCTAACAGAAGTCAGCCAAATCATGAAGTATCGTATCGTTAGTTTTAATTGGTGTTTGTATCATTGTTAGTTAGTTATTACCTGGTGTTTGGTTAGTGATGAAATATGTTTACAAATAATAACTGTATACATGTATCACTCAGGCAAAGTATTATCATGATCTATATCAAATAGAAACTCTATCCAGTTAATCATCAACTTTCATGGTCATGCGCCACATTGTTGTTCTGTGAGATGGCACGGACTTTGATCAGGAAAGTTTAACGGAGCTTTTGTGTTGTTAGTCAGTGCATTTAAGCCGTTGTGCTAACGTTGAACGACACTGCTGTAACGATAGAGGAAAGTGTACTTTTGGTATTGTTCGTCATCCGAATTATCACGAGCCTGCAGAGAAAGCCAAAAGTAAGAACAACACTATAGAAACTGCGATATAAGAAAGTTTGATTTACCTCGATTAGTTGCGGAAAGTTCGTATTTGAGATCCTCTCGCATTTGAGCTATGGACTCAATACAACACTTAGCTTTGTTCGTACACATTGGTACAGTGAGTGCAGGTTGTCACTAGGACGTACCACGTCGTCCAAGGTAGAACGTGGGGTTAATGAGTCGTCAAAGTTTTGCTCAAGTAGTCCATCTTACAACACGAAACCTTCCTTAAACTTTCCTGGTCGCTTTCTAGTGTCGCTACTGAATTTCATCAGTTTGATACTTTCTTTGTACGCTATTTTTGCTCTTGAGCAATGAGATTTTGGAGTATCCGTCTACTAGTGTTGATCCTGGCAGGTAGCAAAGAAAGTAAGATCTTTTAATGCTGATTGTTCTATAGACAAGTATCGATAACTGAATTCTGACCGGCACGTGTATCCAATAGCTTTGCGTTTGGCTTTCTGAACGATAATGGTAGTAGGGATCGATCGGTGTAGCCTTGACAGCACTATTTCTGCTCGATCCCTATTGCTGTATATCTGATGTCCAATACGTTAGCATGTTGCAGATTAGGGATGAAATTTGTTGCAACTCGCGTTCGTCCAGTCGATCAGTTGGCGGAGTTCGCCCAAATGGTCTATCACTTTCCTCACTTGGCAATGTTCGTTAATTACTACTTAATTACTACTGTCTCTGTGGGATGAGGCGGCATAGGTAGTTTACTACTTGATTGCATCAACTGACAGAATGAGTACTCGATATTATATTTCACTTCCCTTTTTGACTGACGCTAAAAGCTTGCATTTATATATGTGTATCAATGAGAGCAAACGTACTAAATTTGAAATGTGCGTTATTGCAGCTAGCAGTTACTACATAACGGTAACTGACTTTCTAAACGTTCACAAACTGTGTGTAGTGTATAATTGTTTCAACGTGCCATGATGTAGCCAATTGCTCTGATGTTTACATCACCGTTGTCTGGTAAAAGTGTAGCATAGTTTCCAGCACTATTTCGGACTGATCTGTACCTTGTTCCAAAACCAAGGAAAGAGTCCGGTGTTTGACAGTTCTTCTCTTGGTTACCAATAAATCCCAATCGAGCTAGTGAATGTTTCGAGACGCTGTTACGGTGACTACTCTTTGCATTGAATCCTTCCTAGAGACAAGACGCAAGTGTCAAACGTGGTAGATACTTCATGCATGGTTTTAGTTTTATTCTATTTATTTAATTAACACATTATGTTGCAATCTACTTGTATCATAATATATCATTTACTACCGCGATACTGTGTGTGCAGACGCTCGAGACTTTTGCAGCAATAAGTATCTGGAATTATATATCGGACTTGAGGGACAGGTGTTGTTTATCATGACGTCATGCACAAGATACTGTGATACCATGACATCATGAAAAAGATAGTGTGATAACTGGAATTTATTACCCAATGCTCGGATTTCCTGGCTAAGGGTATAGTAATCGTTCGATGACCGACCGACCGACCGTATATATTGTTTGACTTGTTCAACTGATGGTAAAGCTCACCCTGTTGCAATTTCTTTGAAGTGACGACCTTGGCAGCAAACTTCTCCATTGCTTTCACCAATACTTGTGCGCATGTACTGTCCACCTGGCCTCCAGGTGTCCACACGGGGCTAGGCAACGAGCTCGCGCGTGGAGGTAGGTGTCGGCTTGGGAGGAGTGGTGATCACATTACGTGTGATCACCTCTTTGTGTTGTGCTATACGGGTCAACTATAATGTAGTTAGGACCATGTGGGTTGGGGTCCGGTCTCGGTAGCCTGGACCATGGCCGAGCTCCGACTTCCCCCGCAGCTTGGGAATCCGAGCCGGACTCTACTCACTCTAGATGGCAACGGTTTCCTGGGCAGGCGAGCCGTCACGGAACGGAAAAGCAACAAGAGAGAAGGTCCAGGTAAGAAGTTTGTTAGGAATAACGAGAATTCAAATGGAGTTTAACGGGACGGTTAGACGTATTTGAATTCACTTATTCGGCGCGGCCACTGCACGTGCAAGAAGGCGTACACGGTTGGCACCTGGTTTCGACGCGCAGGTGCATAGCTTACCTCGGTTTACGCGCGAGTAAGCAGTATCCGTGTCGGTTTCTTCTGAAGTGCTCCCCGCTTTCAGCCCTGTTGTCAGTGCTCTAATTTCTCGTCATGTCAACTCTCCGTGCATGCGGTCTTTGACTCTTTCACGTGAACGTGGAGTTGGATTGGGGTTCGGTCTCGGTGGCCCGGACTATGGCCGAGCACCGACCACCTGCGCAGCTTGGAATCGCAGCCGGAGTCCACCCACTCTACATGGCAACGCTTTCCTGGGCTGGCAGGCCGTCATGGAACGGACAGGCAACAAGAGGGAAGGTCTAGGTAAGAAGTTTGTTAGGAATAACGAGAATTCAATCATGCCTTTGATGTGAAGTGTTTTCGTCTTGGGCATACTCCCGAAATAATTTCTAAACGACTTATTCAACACAATCTTTTCCTCAACACGAAAGCTTTACACGCACTCACTACATTGTACATGTATACTAAACACACGCACGCACGCACGCAGACACACACTCACACACACACACACACCACACACACACCACACACACACACACACACACACACACACACACACACACACCACACACACACACACACACACACACACACACACACACACACACACACACACACACACACACACACACACACACACACACACACACACACACACACACACACACACACACACACACACACACACACACACACAGGATAAGAGCTAATCATGAACCATGCAGCTAAGTAAAGTTTCAGGCACGTAGAGTCATTCATTTGTTTCCATGTTGATCTAATTACAGTTTCATTACTTCAAATTTTATAATAGTTTTTATGTCTAGCAACTTGAGCAATAACTCCACTAGTTATATAATTAATTTAATTAAGCAAAAAAGTGGTAAAGATCTAAACATTGTAATAATCTAAATATATTGAGCTTGCCTATAGGTTGCAATCTTTATCTAAATAATAACTTAATTAATCTGCAGCCTTGTTGCGTTTGAAGTTTCCATCCCAGCAAGAGAACACACGGAGCTATGAAACTGCGATTTAATTAAACGGCATGTTTTTTAAACAATTAAAGTCTTAAACTCAAACGAAGAGTTTCTGTTACATCAGTATCAGTTATCATCATTTAACACAATAGCGAAAGGCGTGTCTCTCTATGTATATATATATATATATATATATATATATATACATCGTCGATTGGACAGATCAAGTTTCGTTGGAATAGGGTACTTGTGGTAAACGTCTGCACTAGACGTCTATTTGTCGTCGCGAGAAAGCCTATCAATTGTTGTTGAAGATGAGAGTGCAACTTTGTGTGCGTTGTGTTTTTGGCTAGTTGCAGTGATCACCTTGAGTGGAGCAGTGGTCGGTAAGTCGAGCTGGCTGTTGCAAAGTGCTTGGGCATGCGGTGCGTGTGCGGCATGCAGGTTTAGTGTTGATAACTTGCTGTCTCGGATTTAGCTCCATGTCAAGTGTCGCTTTTTGATACACCAAAAGATGTCGAGCGTTCGTATGATACGGTGCAAGACTAGTAAGAACCAGACTGGACGGTTTGCTCTTTTCCCATCTCTATCTGTTCGAAGAATGCTCGATCTTCAACGGCCTGCATGTGTATCTTGCTTTCACGGTATGATATCGTTTTGTTTCAATGTGGTCCGCTGTTCGTGCATGCTACGCGTTATTAGATAAGCGTGCTTCGTATAATTACGACGGGCAGCAGATAGTTGCACCATCGGTATGTATACGGTCTCTCATTCTAGCTTCGCGGCTAGAGCGGAAAATAGTGTGTGAGAAAGGGGTCGTACACCCGGAAGCTTTGTCTAGAATTCGATGTTTACATTGGTAATAACACTATCGACTTACAGCTTAGTCAAAGTTGCTTCTGTTCCTTTGTGGCATCCATTGCTGTCGGTTTGACTTCAAGCAGCTGCATGGTCATTGGATTGTGTTCAGGCGCGTACCTAGGGATTTGGGAGGTGCGAACGAAGCGACCCACATCAGTTGGAGGTCCGCTCGTCTAGGTGGCCATCGCCCTCCAATACTGGACGCTATGTAATGGGACTTCGTTTCAGCGACCGATGACCTAAGAAATTTTGTTAGAGGTTGTGGTTGAAAGTAAAAATAACATTGGATGGTGTTGCACTCTCTTCATATCCATTTTTGAGAGGCGCGGATCCAGGAATGGTGCACTTGGTGCACGTGCTTCCCAACCCAGTAGGCGTACCTTTATATATATATATATATATGATGACTTAAAACTGGCTTGTCTTTCATTTAGTCGTCTATACATCTATTTATAGTCGTACTTGAAGAAATAATATATGATTCACTCTATATATGTACATATATATATATATATATATATATATATATATATATATATGATGGCATGTCCACTGATAACAGTGATGACTCTCTTTAGTGTCCTCTGTGTCTCTGGTGGAATTTAACACCTGCTTTTGAACGGCATTCCTTTCCATAAGATTGACAAACAAATGACTTGTTGGTAAGAACAATTTGTTCTTTCCGTTTCTGACGTTGAGCTTGAAGACGTCTAATACGATTTTCTTCAAACTGTTGGAGTGATGAATGGCAGAGAGATCTCCAGTTTGTTCTATCACTGGATAGTTTCTCAAAATGCAGGAAGTCAATCCCACAAGATTTCATATTAGCCTTGATAGAATCTTTATAACGTAATTTAGGACCACCTTGATGACGATGGCCCTGTTCCAGTTGACCAAAAAGGAGTGTTTGGGAATTCTATCATTAGGCATTCGAGACATGTGACCAGCCCAGCGAAATTGGCATTTCATAACAAAAGATTCAATGCCAATGATGTTACAACGAGATAACACTTCTGTGTTGGGTATATAGTCAGTCCACTGGATTCCACATATGCGGCAAAGACATCGCAGATGAAAACTCTCCAAACGTTTGAGGTTACGACGAAGAAGGGTCCATGACTCGCATCCGTACAATAGAACTGATAAGACTACTGCTTTGTAAACTGCAACCTTCGTGGTCAGTTTGATTTCATGCCTTTGCCAGAGTCTGTTGTACAATTTACCAAAAGCAGCACTGGCCTTTGATATCCTATGAGAGACATCTGCATCAACAGTTGCATTATTCGAAAGGAAACTACCCAAATACTTGAAATTGCTGAAATAAGACAATGGGTGATCACCAATCATAACTGGAGGAGGGTTATAGTTTGAGCTTGGACGTGGTTGAAAAAGCACTTCTGTCTTTTTCAAGCTGATACTCAAGCCAAAACGTTTAGTTGATCTGTCTAAAACAGTTGACAATGTGTTGAATGTCTTCATATGTGTGACCAACTAATGCGCAATCGTCAGCAAACAAGAGTTCTCTCAGTAGACTCTTAGAAACCTTTGTTTTGGCTTGTAAGCGCCTGAGATTGAATACACCTCCAGTAGTTCTAAAATCAACTCAAACACCCTCTTGGATGTTCTTGAAGGCATCATTTAAAACCACGGAAAACAAAATGCTAAAAAGAGTAGGTGCTAGAACGCAGCCCTGTTTCACTCCGTTGTTTACTGCAAACATTTCTGACTTTGACCCATCCTCGACAACAAAAGCCATCATACCAGTATGAAAGGCTTTGATTATATTATATATATATATATATATATATATATATATATATATATATATGTATATATATTATATATATATATATATATACTAGCATGCATCTAACATTTTAACACGTTAGAAACGGTTGTACTGATACGCAAGATGAGGCACGACAATCTGACTGATTATTTGTTATTTATTTGTTCAGTATGTGTTAACTGCCATGACCTGACATGAGTGTCAAATATATAGGTGTTGGAAGCGTGCACGTGGAGCCCAAAAGGCCATACTCACCTTTTTGCAATTTCTCTGCAAAGATGTCCTTGGCAGTAAACTTCTCCACTTACTCTCACCAATACTCGTCGGCTTGTATTGTCCATCAGCAATAAGACTGTAGAGAGATGATGCGGTATAGCTGAAGGTGATCCATCTGGTCTTTCCTTTTATTTTCATTCCCAGACGAAGTTCAGTAAATGGTAGTGTCCAATATGAAGCCAGTTTCGTTTCTTTGTCATCCAAATCCAAGTTACTTGGTTGAAATGTTTCCTTGTTCGACCACAAGTTGCTGTTGTATTTAAACGTTTGCCGATTTCCATCTACCTTCATGATCAACGTCCAACCTTCACTCGCATCACAGAATACCTGTTGTAGACACAGAGTTAGTAACAATGCAATAAGCATCTATTTGAAAATATTGGAATACGCCCACTTGAAATGGTGGATTGTTACAAGATGGTCTAATCCAATATTGTCCATTGTGAGAAGATGAATTATACACGAGATGAATTGTGAGAAGATGAATTAACTCCAATTCACTTTTCAAATTAGTGACTTCCGACTTTATTTCCTGTCATAAAATCAATATCATTATGTCGTTTCTGTAGTATGTATGTATGTAGCCTACTAGTATGTAGGTATGTATTTATGGAGGCGGTCTAGGGCACTGGTCATGCAATAATGATTGCAGATATGAGTGCAAGCCAGCCTTATTAAACATACCTCTGTTTGCTGTACATCTGGTAATTGTCTTTGAATGCAATCCTTACTGTTGTAAGTGGTTGCTACAGCTGGAAGTGCATGGCTTCGTACCAATCTCATTCTTGATACTGCCCTATCATGCATACCTCTGTGGGGGTCGATAGGATAGCTCAAGGACTAATAGAATGGTAAAGCAACCATGGATTTGTGCACTGGGAACGCCCAAGGTGAACCCACTGCCTGCATGACAGTGACTGAGTGTGTTAAAAAATAGGAGAGACAGTCCAAAAATGAGAGAGAGTGGTAGAAATAGGGAAAGTGGTCCAGAACCTTACACTGTTATAGTAGAGTACAAATAGCTAGCCTCGCCCAGTAGTGGTGATGGCAGCGCCTCCGGGACTGCAATCCACACTGCGTCTGGGGCGAGGTTAACATATTTGGTAGAAACCGAGGGGGTCATGGAGCCACGGGCTTCCAATCAGCAGCCTATGGTCAACAGCTATATATATATATATATATATATATATATATATATATATATATATCATCGTGAAAACGAGCTACAAGTGGAAGAAAACGAAGAGCTTCAATCGACGACAGTGCAAAATTACACTTGCGTGCAGACGTCCTGGGTACACGAGGCTATACTTGCTGCGCATTGAGGTTTGCCCCCAACCTGGATGCCATTCCTACGGCAGTAGACTACTACACAACAGAGCCGAATCCAGAGGGGGTTTAGGGGGTTCAACCCCCTCTTCAAAAAATTCCTGAATCCTGCGCTGAGACTACTACACAAACATGTTGCAACTCAATCCTATATCACCTGGAGATACACGTACCTGCATCGTCACGTTCAATTCAGATACCTAAAAGGCAGCACCGACTCTTGAAAGCTTGGAAGCACTTCTACGGTGTGTGCATGACAGCGTTTACCATTCTATAGAGTGAATCCACGAGACAGGCTTCGCTGTCGACCTGATCAGCCTTCGTACTATGTTTGAAAAACACTTTTGCTAGCAACTAGACAATACAAATCAACAACTGCAGTTGATGTGATACGCATGGCTGTGTCTACCGATCGATCAACCTTACCGCTACGAGCAAAAGACGACAATCGGACATTTTCTTTAGTAGTTCGTTGTCACCTCGCAGGCACAAACCACAAAGCCTGTTCACTGTGGTCAATTCTCAACTAGAGGCACTCTGAATCGAACCACTGCAATCGCGTCGACAGGATATGCTGTAGTAGCCTCGCCCCAGACGCAGTGTGGATTGCAGCCCCGGATGCGCGTCCATCACCACAACGTCAGGTATGGTACCGCCTTTCTGGGCGGGAGTAAGTATGTAATCAAGTTCTTCAGCGCGTGTCATACTAATGTTACTAGCTAGGAACTAAGCTTTTGATGGGACTTTGACGTTGTTCTAGCCTCTGTACTTGTCGATATTACGATTTTAGGCCGCTGTCAAGCGTTGCTAAGAGATTACAGCTACGGAAGAGAGCGTAGCGGTGAAATGGCAGATCAGAAATGGCACTTGCAGTGCATCAAACGCCTTGAACGCGTACACAGGTTCTCAGTTGAAGCTGCAATGCGTCATATTCCTCTACTGCAATGCATTGGACTGCTGCCTACATACTGCACGCTAATTAGCGAAGACGCCACGCGACAGTCGTTTCCTGTAATCTACTACGCCGACAAGGTACACTTGTAACTGACACTAATCATGTTCCTAGGGACATGATTAACGCTGACCGCAAGGAGCGTTACCATACCAGACGTAGTGATGATGGAAGCGCATCCGGGGCTGCAATCCTCACTGCGTCTGGGGTGAGGCTAATGCTAGCTAGAGGCGGTGCTTTGCCATGAGACAGCACGGATTTCCCGTCACGTGCCCGCATGTCGTGTATTATTATTACTGTACTTTCATTACATAATTTACCCTACACTATAATTATTACCCTAGCTCCGCTTCCGTCTGTTTAAGTGTGTACGGATATCTGTAACACGCCGATCGACACGACGACACCGCATTTCATTAGTAAGCAACTTGGTAAAGTTATATTACGAACTAAAATTCGCAAATTTATTTACATCGATTAATTTTACGGTTAATAGCAACGGGTGCATGTAAACACGTGCTATAGATACTGCCTCTTGCATAATTATAAATCCACCCTACTTGTTGTACATTTTATTGTGTTTTTGACAGCCTAGTCAGTGACAGAGAAGCTTCTACGTTATACTTTCATTACAAAATTATTTGCTGTTTATCTGAGTCTAGATTCAAACCCCTTCACACCTTGACTAGAGAATGTAAAGTTGCCAAATTGGGGGAAAACATCATTATCTTCCTAAATCTTGTCTGCGCATGTGCTGTAAAGTGAATATTTTATCATAGTAAACAAATTTGTGGCGTTTAGTGTAATTGGTTTATAAGCAAGAACTCGTTAATATGTACACACTACTATCTAACATTTCGTCCAACCGCCGTTAGCTCTGCGTATCGCTTCTACGCGACGCGGAAGACCGTCAACTATAGTCTGTACAAGATCAACAGGAATTGACGCTCACGCTGTCTGCACTGCCGCCTAGAGATCGGCTGCAGTTCGAGGGTGCAGACGATTTACCCTCACTTTCAGCCAGAGCCACAGATGTTCTATTGGATGGGCGTCTGGAGAGAAGGAGACGGCCACTCAAGAACAGTGACGTCATTAGCACGAAGCGACTCTCTCGTCGAAAACGCAGTGTGGAATTTTACGAGGTCGTCGAGCGTTGAGACCTTTCTCTGACAGGCGTCTACTAATGAGGGAATGTGACACAGGCCGGCCAGTCACGACAGTCAAGTCTGCTTGAAGCTCTCGCAGAGTGACTTGGCGATCTCGAAGAACAGCAAATTCGCTAAGTCGGTCAGTTCGAGTTGTTGTTTTTCTACCTCGGCCTGGTCTTCTTTTGTAGTCGCTGCTGCCGTTTTGAAGGCGTCTGATGACATTTTGAATCACTCCACGAGAGACTTCTACAACTCCTGCCACTTCGCGTTCTGACAACTCGTTCTCAAGATGGACTTCGATTTCTTTTAGAGTCATGTGGTTGCACTGCTTTCTTTGAGGCATGATTACACATGGACAACGCAAAGAATCGATTCTACGACGGAAATTGGAACGAAATGATAACTGAACTGTAGGGTTGCCGACGTCCGCCGCTCTGTGAGCTCCAACAGAGTATAAAAACAGGACAATTTGGCGCCATTGTCTCAACTTGCTCTATTCTGAGCAATCACAGAATGTAACCGGAAGTAACGAATTTAGGAATTTCTACGTTATACAGTAAGAAATAACATTGAAGCCAACAGTTTTGCGTCTTGTAATAATTAGTGCATTGATTTAGTGCTTTTGTTTGTTTTTTAAACAATTACAGATCATAAGAACGAGTTTGCTACGTCATAAACTATTTGCTTTTTTGCTGCCAAACAAAGACAAAACGGCAATTTCTAGCAACTTGACGATGAATTTAATGTAAGTTCTTTCAGTAGTAGAAAGCATAGGAAGGAAACTGTTTAATTCTGGCAACTTCAGCTTCAATTCTGCCAACTTCCACTTCCAAAAGAGCAACGTCGATTTTAATTCTGCCATTTTCAATCTCAATTCTGGCAAGTTTCGTTTCATTTCTGGAAATTTTCGCTCTAAGTATGGCAACTTTCGCTTTAAGTCTGGAAAATTTCGTTTCAATTCTGGCAACTTTCGCTTTAATTCTGGCAACTTTTGCTTTAATTCTGGCAACTTGCGCATTCCTTCCTAAGACTTCGCTTCAAAGTGCTACACAGTGTAAGTCGCAAATCCTGGTATTTTGCAAACCTTATAACTTACTAGATATGTCGCTTCTTACTAAGTTAAAGTTAGCAGTAATGTGTGGCACTCGCGTGGTTAATTGCAACATGCTGGGAAATTCATAAGCGAAGCAGAAGTTAATCAATAAATGTGTTGATCGATAGCATTCTTGTCAACGGTACGCTAAGGGTTGGCCAAGAAATTCTTCACTCTCAGGCAAATGTCATGTTTCTGGCGCATTGCTCAAATTAGCTATCGACCTGAAGAGGCTTACCTAATTTAGCTCTCGGTTCTCGCAGCGGCATCATTCTCAGCACTTATCCCGCGCCGCATGCAGGCATATTTACCGCACTGCAGATCCGAGCCACGTGCATGCACGAATTCAAGTCGACAAGGTGAACGGTGCATGTCACCGCGTGCATATTTCTATTCGTAAGTTTTTATGACGCATGTCGTCTGACTGAAAAATTTGGCTCTGCCTGACAGACAACTTGCAGCAAAGTCCCGCATTTATTAGAGCCGACTTTGAATAGAAGCCGCGCTCGCAAATAGACGCCGACATTTCGATGTCATTTCTGGGGCCCGGTCTCGAATACAATCTATTCCGAGGCTTGTACAGACAGCGGCGTAGCCAGGGAAAATTTGTGGCTTCAAAATTAATAAATTAATTTAATATCAATTTGTTCAAAATTAATGTTAAATTAATTTCTATGAACTCACGCCATTGTCTGTATGGTATTGGTCGTATGCTATTCATTAACTTAATGTTGCCAATTGCAACTTCTATTACGACATTGCGTCTATACGCTCTACTTAGGACCAGACTCTAACTTTGGACGTAGTCTGCGGCCTTGGTCTACCGCAGCATTTATTTCGGCCGGGACATATTTCACATCAACTAGTAGAAAAATGCTTTAATTAATCCCCATTGTAACCGAAAAACTGTATATAGTTATAGCTAATAACAACGCATCATCTCGCTACTGTATAATTATTATGCGCATGAATCACTCCAGCGCCGGATCCAAGAATTTTTGAAAGAGGGGTTCACCGTTAGCAGTTTTTATAGCATTACTAATTTTCTCTTTTCTAATGAAATTATATGAAATTATTGAACCACGCCTATTAGAAAAGAGGAGGTTACAACCCCCTGAATCCCCGCTCTGGATCCGGATCTGCACTCTGATAGGCAAACAGAAGAACAACCACGCTCGCAAACTCCCAAGAACCCCAAGACCCCCATCGATACGCTACTGTGATAAATGCATTACTCCCAGGTATACGGATACCACTTTTGTTCGGCCAATCAGTGATTTGCGTATCAATCATAGTTATGATTTGACACTACTACTACTACTGCTGCTACTACTAGTGCTACTACAGTGCAACAGCTTTAATTAACACCTACAGAGTTGACATATTGATGTATGTGATTGGAGGAGAGACTATACAGTCAACTGAAGGTACTACACAGGGTGACCCTCTGGCCATGTCAATGTATGCGATTGGCATTAGTCCTCTCATCACCAAAGTTATGGGTACGTGCAAGCAAGTTTGGTTTGCTGATGATGCTACTGGGGCAGGATCCATTAAGAATGTGAGAAAATGGTGGGATGCTATTACAGAGCATGGACCAGAATTTGGCTATTTTGCTAATGCTAACAAAACATGGCTGATCGTAAAAGAGAACAAGCAGGAGCATGCAAGAGATATTTTTGGAGACACTTCTGTTCAGATAACAACATCAGGGAAGAGACACGTTGGTGCTGCTCTTGGTAGTTCATCCTTTGTTGAAGAATATGTCAGCAGAAAGGTAGATAAATGGGTCATGCAAGTAAAACGCTTGTCAGAGATTGCATTAACACAACCACATGTTGCTTATTCTGCATTTACTCATGGCTTGTCATGTCAATGGTCATACATATCAAGAACTGTCGAAAACATCTCTTCCATGATGCAGCCGCTTGAGGAAGCCATTCGCGATTATTTCATTCCTGTCATAACCGGCCAGCAACATTTTAGCCAAGACGTGAGAGATTTGTTGGCTCTACCTTGTCGACTTGGAGGTTTGAACTTGACTAATCCAACTCACACGTCCGATGTTGAGTTCAAGTCTTCCTGTCGTATCACAGCACCATTAGCAGCTCTCATAATACAACAAGAACAGTGCTACAATGTAGCTGTCGAAGCTGTTCAGAAAGAAAAATTGGCTACAAAATTTGAAAAACGGGCTTCTCAGAAACAAGCTTTAGTAGAAATAGAAGCTAATTGCCCAGCATCTATGAAACGATGCGTTGAACTTGCCTATGAAAAGGCTGCATCAAATTGGCTATCCGTTTTACCGGTTGAAGAACATGGTTTTCATTTGAGCAAAGGAGATTTTCGTGATGCTTTATGCATGCGCTATGGTTGGATGTTACCAAATCTACCTTCAAAATGTGTCTGTGGATCTGCTTTCAACGTTGACCATGC
Organism: Corticium candelabrum; assembly: GCF_963422355.1. Taxonomy (NCBI): domain Eukaryota; kingdom Metazoa; phylum Porifera; class Homoscleromorpha; order Homosclerophorida; family Plakinidae; genus Corticium; species Corticium candelabrum. The sequence goes on along the minus strand of NC_085087.1, from coordinate 2,716,250 downwards.
AATGGTATGTTCTAAAGGTGGCTTTCCGACGCTAAGGCACAATGAAATTAGGGATATAACTGCCGATCTTTTGACTGAAGTGTGTCATGATGTAGCGATAGAACCGATGTTACAACCTCCGACTGGAGAAAAGTTTCAGAAGAAAACAGCGAACATGTCTGACGAGGCTAGACTTGATCTTTCAGCGAGAGGAGTCTGGACAAAAGAAGACCGTGCATTTTTTGATGTAAGGGTATTTTAATCGAACGCGCGCTCCAATAGACAAGGCTCTTTGAGATCAGCATTCAACATCCATGAATGTGGAAAAAACCTGAATCTGCACATCGAGTACTGGAAGTGGAACATGCCAGCTTCACTCCGTTGGTTTTTTCCTCTACCGGTGGCATGGGCTCTGAGACTTCCACCTTCTACAAACATCTTGCCATTTTAATTGCCAACAAAACTGAAAAGAAATATAGTTCAGTGATGGAACTTCTGAGATGTCGGATCAGCTTTTCTCTAATAAGATCTTCTGTTTTGTGCATTCGCGGAAGTAGATCAGCCAAGCACAAGCCTCTAAAATGTCATGACATGGATTTAATCAACAGTGAGGCTTGCCTCACTAAGTAGATTGTGACGTTGACTTAAGTGGGTTTGTTTAATTGAATGGATTGATATAGTGTTGTGTTGAGTGCCGTTGTAGTGGCTTTTGTAGTATGGGCATGACCGGTGGACGCTTTTGCTGAGTAATATACTACTACTACGACGACGACGACGACGACGACTACGACTACTACTTACTTTAGCTAGCTAGCATAAATAGAAACACAAACATGGAAGATCGAGGTGACACCTCTAAATTCTGTTTCTGAATCTTGTTGAAGTGTGTGGGACGTAACGTGCACGGACGGCAAGTGACTGTCACGTGAGCTGTGTATGACACGAGTTTTAGACTTGACTTTAGCTCTCTTCCTTCCTGATCGCGACCTGTAGAGCGGAAGTGTAGGAAAAACTTGACCCATATCTTTCTGAGAGTAGAGATCAGAATCGAACGGGAGAACTATGAAATTAACCAAAAGATTACCGACGTCTGCATCCGAGTGGGTATCCACGAGACTAGTACACAAGTATAAAGCTGGAGCAATCTGAACGAGGTCAAACAGTGTGCATGTTGCAAGACAGACGTGCTGGCGTGAGAGTTCTTTCATGATCTCTAGGTATGGTAACGTATGCAAGCCGACCGTCAACTGGCAGGTGACCCTGAAGTCTGACGCGTTGGAAAAGGTCTGGCTACGCGAGACTAGCTTGACAACTTCAGCGATACGTACAGTATTTATTAGGAACTGAGCGCACTACGCCTGCAATCGACAACATCTAGAACAAGAAAACCTAACTGTATTAAAACGTAAGAGTGTCGTACACGTATGTTTCTGTAGAAACGTGCAGCGAAGAATATAGACAAGTGTTGGACAAGAGTTGCGCTGTATAAAACAAGTCACGTGCCATTCTCTAAACGATATCGTGACACGAATGAGTAGATACGATATCACAGTGCAACTTGAAATACGAAATACGAGTAATTTCTGTTCTATCATATACTTCATCCATCAATGATCAAAGAAAGCGAGCGATATAATCATAACGAAAACGAATCAATGAAACGATTGTGTAGCTAGAACGTCTAGGCGAAATGCGTGGTTTTAGGGTTGACTGCATCAAACTTTGCATGTCGAATTATGGTGGTTGTACGTATCTAGACTGGTCTATCCTAGTATTGTGAAATAGAGGCCTCATTTTTATGATACTAGACAAGGAAACGTCTGCATGCGGCAAAGCCGTAGGAACGAAATTATAACGGTCTGGCATGACGTGCCTTAATTAAATGGGTATGGTCTAATGTGCATCGTTTCTAATTAACATGCACTGATCAAACGTGCGTTAGATTATTGGAGTCAATAGGGTTCCCGGATAATGTTACATTCTGATTCCCGGATGTGTGTCGAAAGTCCAAAGTTAGAGCGCTTTCTCCAAATATTTAGTTATTTGATGAAACCATTTATTTTAGATGCGAGCATCAAGATATCTTTATATGCAGATACAGTTTAGTCACTAATGTCCAAAACTATATTACTTATTTAGTTATCTATGTATACTTCAAACAGTAAGTGATCTTTCTGAAAACCGGTACGGCTCTGAATGCAGAGTGACTGCAGAGATGTAGACGTGCGTGAGTGATTGGCGATCATACAGACATTGCAGCACAGCAAAATCATATAGTTATACACTATAACTATAGCTACATGTAATTACAGCTACATTCTACTAATGTGCATGGTGTACTTATAACCACGCCTACTGTCATGCGCATAATAGAGTTTGTACGATGCCAACTCCATGTCTCGCGTAATCAATTACAAAATGGTGCTGGACTAAATGCTAATTTGTGTATTTTTCAAGTTCGCGAGCCCAGCTGATGATGACAGGTTCGCTCAAAAGATGGCCGAGCCTTTGAACTATACAAGGGAAGGTAGGACGATTTGAAGGATCGTGTTGCCAACAGGCAATCATCAATTGTCGGTAATCGGTTGGAGTATCGCGAGGAATACGAGGTCTTTTGCCAGCACTCACCGCATCGGCTACTTGGTAATTGAATCGGTATTCAGGAAACGGCAACTGTCTCGTCCAAATCTCCCACATTACAATGCCAAAACTAAAGCAAAAGAATGACGACGTTAATGAACCTTTTTTCAAAATGGTAATTCAATGATTGTATTTCAACATATACCTATAGACGTCAACTGCAGTGGAATATGCTTTGCGCGCGCTCAATTCCGGTGCCCTCCATCTTGTTGTGCCGATATCCAAAACGCTCATCAGAAGAGAAGTAGATGAAGTGGTGTCTGTTCTGTTGCTTACTTTTGCTTGACGACTACCTGTGATCTGCCGTCCTAATCCAAAATCGGCTACTTTAACTGTACCGTTTCCACTGACAAGCAAATTATTGCATTTCAAGTCTCTGTGTATTCGAGGAGGGTTTCGAGTGTGAAGAAAACGCATTCCCCTGGCCACGTCGACGCAGAAACTAAGCTTCTGTTGTTCTGTAATATCAGTTTCGACTCTGTCTAGTAGATCCCGCACTGATCCGTTCTCCATGTATTCGATGACAATGAAGGGAGTGTTGGTACTGTCAGTAAATCTTCCTGCTCCAAGAAACATTACGATATTTGAGTGTCTCATGGTCTGCATAAACTGAATTTCTCTCTCGAATTCGTAGTCGACTTTTTCGTCTTCTGGACATCTGAGAATTTTGACGGCAACGATGAGATCTCTGTAACGCGCGCGAAACACGTCACCGAAGCCACCGCCTCCAATGCGTTCACGTAATTCGATTTCTTCATCTCCGATTTGCCATACGGTGTTGAGCTCGTCGACTTTTTGTAGTAGCGATGCCTCGCGACGTCGTTTCTTGGCTCGAATGTAAAGGATTGTGCAAACGGATACGACGAGAAGTGAAAGAAAAACCACTATTCCTAAAGCAATTAGATAATATGTGGCGTATTGACAACTACTTCCGGTATAACCAAACTGACAGCGACAGGTAGGTCTTGGCATCGCTTCTATTTGGAGGACGAGACATTCACCGTGTTCGCATTGTCCGACATCACATTTGATGCAGTCTAGAACGGATGTGGAAGTCGTGGTTATGGTCAGCAGACCACTTGGACATCGAGAACAATTGGATGCACCAGCAGCGCTGAAATATCCAATTGAACATTTCTTGCAGGGGAAGCGTGTCGACGAAATGTCGAAAGACTCGTAGCCCGCAGGACAACCAAGACGAGTATGCAGGATCTGCTGATTTGCAGAATCCAATATGAAAAGGTTTCGTTGCCAATAGAAAGTTGAGTAGCTCCACCGATTGTCTCGTGTTTGCATCGCCGAGACAAAACTCCAAGATCTCGAGTATGGAGAATACATCCAAATCTGTAGTCCTACAGATATTCTTGACTCGAAGCAGTGTGTACTGTTTCCTCCACAACGAACGGCAAAGAAGAGTTGGCTTCCAACAACCGTTCCTGTCGAATAGCAGTCAGAGTACTGTCGTGTAGTCAAGCGTGGTCCTTGATTGACAGGGAAAACGGGACTCCAAGATTGCAGGCTGACGTTAAAGTGCCAAACGTCGTTGAAACAACTTCTATCGGCACCATTCGACCCTCCGTACAGTACGACCAGATCTGGAGTTACCTTCACTATCGTGTGATCAATTCGTGCCTGAGGAGCAATAGAGGTTTGCGATACTTGCACCCAGTAAACAAAAGAATCGTTTAGATCTCGCAGTGTCATTATCCACGTTTCATCTGTTAAAACCGATTTACCAGATTTGGTTGTTGTTTGACCTCCAAACAATAACAATGATGTATCGTTGATGGCCACCATTTCATAAAAGTTTCTTGGTAGAGGCTCATTTATGCTTTCATATGGTAGCCAAACTCGAGTTTGAAATGAATAGCCTTGCGTTTGGAATGAGATGCTTGCTGACTTTGTTACACTAAATATTTCACCGCAAACAACAAAAATTTTTCCATCGTGTAATAAACGACCTCTAATAGAGTTTTCTGTATCTCCAATGGAGCCCGAACTTTTGTCTGCAAATGGTGTCAGTTTTTGCCACATCATCTCGTTTAGATTGAGTTGCCAGAAATCAATTTTATTTGATTCGTATTTTATTCCAAACGCATTATAGTGGGGATCGACGAGAGCACCGAGTGCATACAGACGGTCGCCAATCATATCTGTCAGTGGGCGAATTTGAGTTGGTGGGAAAAGTAGCTGAGTTTCAATCTTTCTCCAAATCCACACCTTGTTGTCGGGATTGCGTAAGACTTCCCAAAGCATGGCATCACAGGGCTTGATTGTTCCCATATATGTCAGCAGACGTCCAAAAAGCGAAACTAGGGGTGGATTAGATATGAAGTAACGAGGCAGATACTCCAACCTTGTTTCATTAGACCAGTAATTCTTCAATACATCGTACACCCAAACTATTTCCGAGGTCAATGGAAATGCTTTATCAAATAAGATGTATTTGTTTGCTCCTTTGTTGTCATCGTTCTGGAGCTGTATCGCTATTGCATTGAAGGTTCCTTTAACAGAGTCGTCTAACAGCTGCCAAATGTTGTCGATTGTTGAGAAGGACCATAAACCTTCGTCACTCATAGCAAGGATGCGATGTGTAGTTTGGTTGTAAGCAAATGTATTTGTCGAATATTCTGTAGGAACCGGAGAAGATGATGCAATCGTTGTCTTTATCCATTGATATGCGAGATCATCATTGACGCATGTAAGCTTGTAAACATGTCTCCTATCGAGTTTGTTTGAGAAGAAGAAGATAGACTCATTGCAACGACATTTGCTCTGCTGATCTTCTCCTGCAACTGCCGCACTTGTCAGAATGTGCACCAGAGGGGACAAGTAGCGGTCTTTTACGGTAATCTCGTTCCACTCTTCATTGATGCTATCGAACATCCACACATCATGTAAATAGACGGGTGATTTCTGCTGGATCTCAGAAAAGCCACCCAAGAGAAAGACTTTGGTGTTACACAATGTTACAAGCCGATATTTAGATCGCGCAATCGGTCTGTTTTTGTTTTCAACCTTCCACCACGAGTTCAAGTCCGGAGAAAAAATCCAAGTTTCATTTCCGTACACAAAATCGCTCTCTGTTCGTCCTGCCCCGAAAATGAGTATTCTTTCTGTTACCGTTCTTTGTATCAAAGTACCCAATATTGACGGTCTCTCGACTACTGTCTCGCTCACATAGGTGGCGACAGAGTCTAAGAGAGGATATGATTCATCTGAAAACGATGGTGCATTACACGCCCAAACGTTGTATATCTGCCAGTTGTTGACTTTGGAAGCACCTTCTGTCCACTGACGTCGAACTTGATATGTCAAAGCGGATCCGACTGTCCAGTCAACACAACAAGTCAGAATACAAAGAACTAGGTGACAAGAAATTTGACAGCAAAAGAAATAGGAAATACGTCTAGCTTGCATCCGTACGTGCAAGAAATACGAAAGCGTATATAAAGTTTGCACGAATGCAGAATAGGATGTGATATTGATAGCAAATTATGATGACACAATGAAAGTAGTCTTTCCGGTAATGTTATAACTGAATCGTGAACCCATGAGAAAGTTTGCTGTAAAAACCCCACGTTTAATTAATAACTAGCACGTTGCAACAGCAGAAATTTGCTAATATCTTACACGTCGTGCGGTCTGTGTTGTCGTGTGTATTGTTGTATTGTGTTGTGCTGCTCTGTACTGTGCTGTGCTGTGCTGTGCTGTGCTGTGCTGTGCCGTGCTGTGCTGTGCTGTGCTGTACTGTGCTGTGCTGTGCTGTGCTGTGTTGTCTTCTCTTTGATAATGAAAGAGTGATGGCTGTACACAATACTACGTGTTACAGTGAATAATTTCGACACTGCGTTTGATGAAATTAGAAGTCAAATATACCGATTGATTTGGTTTTAAGATTTATCTGGGAGTTCGCACGCACTCTCTAAGTAGGGATGGCACCGGTATTTACTATTAATACCGATTTTCACTTTGGGATACATAGCTCTGATTGCTTCTTTAGATAAAATGCCACAATTTTTATATCACCTTGCGTGGCTACGCAGGAGCCATGGCCTTTGACAATATATTCCTTTGGCGCTAGCACATTCGGACGACGTTGGGACGAGGTTTTTAACTGTGAAATCTGACACGCTGTTTGCTACGCCCTTTGTGCATGTGACTTGCTAGTCTCGCGTAGCCAGACCCCCGCCGCGTCATACTTTGGGCGAAAATGAGTCTGGTGAACAGCCTTTGAGGTCGCTGTGTGCCGCGCAGCCAGAAATCGGCTATATAAAGACGGGATTTGGTTTTTAAACACTTCACTAGAGACCAGATTGGTATGTACGCAGTGCAATTCATATCTCTCAATTGTTGCGTAGAGAACGACTCAAAGACTACAGCTATAGAGTCGAGTCGTTGCTGTTTGTAAAATCTGCATGTCTACAGCAGCAATTAAAAGTGACCGCGAGAACGTTGATTTCATTCGATTTCATGCAGCCTTGATCGACGTCCGGTCATACACACACACAGTGACACTGTACGTCTAGCGTTGTGCGCTTGTGTTACAACGGAGACTGAATGCGATGCTGTTTGCTGTTTGACGTCTAAAGCGACCGCAGACAGTCCAGAGTAAGCGATACCTGGAAGGGCTTGGAGCTGACGTCATCGAGTCGTCTCTCTGTGTTTGGGTAATCATCTCATACGTTTTGTGTGCATTGCTTTACATCGAGTACGTTCGCATCCATCCAATACGTTCGCATTCAGTCTCCGATGTGATGCAGATTGCGTATGAGATGGAAGCTAGTCTCCCGCAGCCAACCCCTCCCCTTTTTGACTAGATGGAAGCCTGTCGACGTCAACGTTCCCGCAGCCGCGTTTAATTGCTGTAGACCAAACAGCAGCTGTAGCATTCGAGTAGTTCTCGAGAAGCTAATTGAGATAGGATTGCACTGCGTGCATATCAATCTTGTCTTTAGTGCCCAGTAAACGTTACCACGGTCTTTAACGTGCGCATTGATGGGTAACGTGAGCATTTATTGTCGCGTGTCGTATTGCGCGCGCTAGAAAACAAGTCGCGCTAAAGATTGTTTGTGCACTACAGATAGGTAATATGGCTGATCTTTGAGAGTGTTCAGAAAGGATAGCGATTTTATTCTGTGAACAGCCGCGGTGTGATCTGTCGTGTAATTCTGATAGCTAGAGGGACATGAAGAAGAACATAGGATAGTACTTTCAAATATATAATACTAAACGTATTTGGTTTTATTAATTGTCAGTGAATTCAATGTACAGTTTGTGTAACACTAAACTTGTAGTAACTTTTGCTTTTTAATTAAATATTTAATTAGAAATGTGTTTAATTAAAATCACAACATTATGGCAGTGTCACGATATGATCTACTATTTCGGATCATAATGTACTTGTCTACGTACGATACTTGCCTAGATACTCGATAGCTTAATTAATTAAATTCCACCTTCTTTATGCAGATCAAATGCATTATGTGAACTAACTGAGTATTATACCCGTTCTTCTCCCGGGCTGATTAGATTATTGATTGTTACGTAAATAATATCCCGTTGAAGGCAATTGAAAAATAACCGAGTGTCCCATACTAGAAACATACAGATTGGATTCGGTGCAAATGTAATCAAAATCTAGAGAGAAATATAGTAGCTATAGAGCTGCTGCGAAATGACATGACGAATTTACTCTAAACCCGCGGTTCTCCCAAAACTGTCTTGGGCGTGCTATTTGTTTTCCTCCAGAGTTTATTTCTGTTCTGCGGTATGTTTTACTGTTGTTCTTGAATTTAATTGATGTTGTAGCTGCTACGATAATTGGGGCGGAGCTTCTAGAGCATGCGCAATCTCGAGGATAACCACGCACCATCCGCCGATCTCGCTGTACACAAAGTCCGCGTTTCTGGGTCTACTTCTGAACCGTAGATCATCCTACCGTTGACTAGGCTTTGTAAGTAAGTTCACTACTTACCATTTCGTGCATCTTGTGAGACACTTTGCCTGCGTAGAGACGCGTAGGAAGCCATTTCTTGAGTACGGCTTCTCGAGGGTAAGAGACTGCTGTTCAAGCTGAAGTAGCCTGATTCACACTCTGAACAGATACACGTGGAGTGGAGACAGAACACTCATTTCTTAGCGATGGAAGTTTTGTCAGATGAAGATTTTGCGATAGGGGAACCCATTCGGGGTAACCAAACGTGACGCGCTGTCACCGTCTGTGAAGCTGAATACTAAGACTACTTTTTCCCATCCAGCGTTCTTGAACTGTGAAACTGTGAAACTGTGTACCTTGTCGAACTAGAGTCACCAAAAATTCGTCTAGTCTATCCAACTCTTCATGGGAAGACAGTGAGCTCATGAGCTTACATCAGTTGATGTACCTTGGCCTGATTTTGGTTTTCTATACAAAATAATTGTTTTGGCTGCTTTCAGTCAAACTCCACACTGTATCAAGCACATTTCTTGATATAAAGCCTGTAAAACTTGATTTTATCATTTGGCAGTACGTGTTTTGAGTGAGAATGCCTTTCCTTGCAACTCATACTCTGCAGATGCAAGGTCTTGCTCGAGAACTCTAATCTTGTTTTGAAGTTCCACTATTTCATTTGCTTGCTGTTCAATTATTCGACGTAATCATCAGCTTCAGCGCCTCAGTGATATTTTCCACAATCAACATCTTCGCTTTTGAGATCACTACTATAGACATGTCTTGATCAACTGCAGATGAAGTAGAACAGCCTCTGCTTTCTGATTTAGACATTACAGCTATGGAATAGCGCGTATGTGTTGTGTTACTTTAGACATAACTGTTGCTGGGACTTGTAGCCTGGTAGTACTAATTGTCAACAGGTTACAGAGTACGTGTACTGTACTCTCATCCGCGTCAGTGTACTTATCGAGTGCAAGATATCACAGTAAGAACTTTGACTTGGCCGATCACATATATACAGAAGCAAGCTAGACTGCCCAGAAACAACGCGTAACGCCTACATGTCTGGTTACCCGAAATGGGTTCCCAGGTGGCATGATTTCACTCGCCAAAACTAATCCATCCCTAGGTAGTGAGTAGTCTTTGCTTCTACTCCACGTGTATCTGTTCAGAGTGTGCATCAGGCGGTTTCAGTTTGAACAGCAGTCTTTTACCCTCGAGAAGCCGTACTCAAGAAATAGCTTCCTATGCGTCTCTACGCAGGCAAAGTCTCTCACAAGATGCACGAAATGGTAAGTAGTGAACTTACTTACAAAGCCGAGTCAACGGCAAGATGATCTGCGGTTCAGAAGCAGACCCGGAAACGTGGACTTTGTGTACAGCGAGATCGGCAAAAGATGCGCATTACCCTCGAGATTGCGTGTGCTCTAGAAGCTCCGCCCCAAATATCGTCTATACAGTACAGCACCAGCGTACAGTGGCGGATCCAAAATTTTCTTGAAGGGGAATATGCTTTTTCGTGGGAGAGTAGGTTACATGATCATGCACTGACGCATCTTCGCTTGTCATCATAGAATGCTCAACATTTTGGTATCAGCCTGCACAACTTGTGACTAAAAATAGAAATTATGTCAGCCTGGTCCTCAGCAAAAATACACACCGTGCATGAGTCCATGTCACGACAGCATTTACCTTAATCAAACTTACTATTTTACCAAAACATAGTGCAAAAAATAATATCACGTTCCAGATACAACTGTAAATTTACTAATATGTATAGATGTAAGGAAGGCGTCAAGCAGCTAGTGTCTGCGAGAGAGTTGGAGAGAAGCATCCGTCACTGTTTCCTTCTTGCAAAGCGATCGACAACTGACTCAACGTCTAGGCTGATGTACTTGTAAACATCAGCAGAAGCAAGTTATTAACTACGACGTTACTGTCTCATAGTGCTACTCAGCTTGGCCTTGACATAGCCCAAGATTGAGTTGCAGCACTCCACTGCTACTGTAGTGATACACTAGAAATATTGTCAGAATCCTTGTAATATTAGGAAACGAGAGTAAACCAGCTACAGCAATGAAGCACTTAAGCTTGCTGGTAGAGGAAGGCCAGCTTTCTGATAATCCTCCCATATCTTCCTCCATCTCTTTATTTTCTGAGAGAATGAAGGAGTTTCGGCAAATCAGGAGCACAGCACTGTTTCAGTGCCGACTCCCTGTCTGGTGTCAGAGACTAAAGATGGGCTGGGACGAGCAACAATGTTTGAATGGCGGCCAAAGACAACTCAGAAAAGCGATGAGCAAACTCTGCAATCAGATGATCTAGAAACGGTATGAACACAGATCGATGCCAATATTCTCCTGGAGTGTTACACTCCACGTTTGACCTAAGCGTCTGCCTCCCATGCACATCGTCGAGGAATTGCCAGCTGACCGTCAGCAGCTATGCCAGCTATTTTTGCTATTCTCTCCATTTTCTGCAGCTCGTTCTTCGGCAAGAATCTTTTTCACCTCAACAACTTTTTGATAAGCTTCAAGGATTTCTTTAGATGCAGCCTGCAATTTGATGCTCAGAGGTTTGGTGTAGGCCAGAAAATGCAGGTTGTTGTGGAAAACAGCAATAGAGTCCTGGGACGTGATACTCTTTGGCAGCCCATTGGCTTCCACAGTAGACTTGGAGTTCCAGGACTTAACGTTTGATACTCTCACAAGCCACAAACTTGATCAGTTTCTCCACTGGCAAGCCATCTTTTACATACGAATAGCAACACTAACCTTGCTCCCACCAAGACATATCGGTCACCTCATCTGCTAAGATTGCATAGTATAGGTTGTTCTAACGTCCAAAATTGATTCTCTAAGGGCATCAAACATGCATTCAAGCAAATCATTTTGGGATGTTTTTTAAATAAACGCGGCATTATTTCCACATGATTGCAAGTAATCTTGAAAAATTTACCACCAAACTTGATACGGAAATCAATCACAGCCTTTAGTTTTTCTTGCTGTTCTAGATTGCATGTGCCATTACCACGGTGACCTCGCAGTGCAATGCCTTGCCGTCCACACATGCGGCTCCAGACAATCGATGATAGAGGAAAAGATGGTTCGATTGCGCTCAACACGTTCCTGAATAACTGATGACATGACACTGTACATTCAATCCCATTTCATGGATTTTCATTCTGTCACAAAAGGCGACCATCTTTACTGCAGAATCAATGGAGTACTACAGTTTGGAGTGCGACTCCAAGTCTGCTATGGCATCTTTCCAGTTTATCAGAGGCCTAGTCAGCAAGATAGACGTCTTCTTAGCGCCACCATGTGCTGTGTCGACAGGAAGCAGTATGTAATACAAAAGATTTCTTGCTGGAACTCAGAGTAAGCAGTGAAGTCAAACGGCTTGAACCATTCACGTTTGCAGTGTCTGACGCAAACGCCGGTCTTACGTTTCTTATCTTTATATTACCTAGACGGCAGCACTGCGTTTGTGTGCGGCACACGATTACAAATCAGTCTGTATTTTGTTTCGGGTGTGAGTTGCTCTTTTACCGCCTTCCGGAAACAATCAGCGATGTTCATTTTGGTATCTACGCTGACTTGCGGATGATGAAACAGCGTCAGACGACAGAGCGGGTTATGAGGAGGTAAATTACGTCTCTTAGTCTGGTGTCATCGGCCAGCACAGCAATCGCCATATATCTCTTAGATCTGATTGTAAATTTAAGATTTAAGTCTTCCTCAGTTTGCTCGATGTCTGCCTCTGGCCACCTTGGCAGGTGAACAGGCGTCGAAAGGTCAGTTGTCTATCTTTTTTCATGTGGTGCTACCTAGAGCTGCCGAAGTCCACTGACTTTTGTGAAATGTGACACTGTTTGCACAAAAGAATTAATCTAGCGCACAGCTCCCGGATCACGTTGGATAACCACACTCTATGACGCTGGATAACCACACTCTATGACGCTTTTCCGGGTATCATGCCTACGGAACTTCACTCAGTAGGAACAAATTTGACATATCTACAGTAATTCCGAGAATCAAGTAGAGTGTAATCATTGTCTATCGATCGAGATAGGAAGAATGCGCCTAAAAAATTGGGTTTCCTGAAGGGGCACGTGCCCCAGGCAGCCCCGGGCCCAATTTCTCATTGTGATTCGCCACGGCGTGTACATCGTTAAGTTCAAAATTTGATGCCAGTCAGATATGATTCTGTATACTGTACAGCTGTAAAAAGAAAAGCAATTGTTTAGATAAATGATGCAGACTGTCGTTTCCTATGAATTAGGCGTCCTGTTTCGGATTGAAGCCTGTCCTGAACACAAGTCCGCTGGCAAAATCGACTTGTGCAGAAGTACGCCTTAGAAAATTCACTATTTGCAAATTCGATTCCCGCGTACTATTTTTTAGAGCTACTCCCTGATAGTGGGCGGAGACAACACATCAAAGTAGGTACAGTGTACAGTCAATGTATACGTCTAGCCAATTAAGTCTACTATTCATGTGCATCAGCAGTTTGTGCCTGTATCAAAACATCTGTTCTATATTTCAGTTTCTACAGCAAGTTATAGTAACTAGCTGTACCTGTGACGTTGTTTGTTGAATTAATAGATTGTTTTCTGTTTTTCAATTTGTTTGCATGTCCATATCTATTTGTATGTTTGTCTCTTTGTCTGTCAGTCTGTATGTCTAGCTGTCTGTCTGTGTTTCTGTCTGCTTCTCTGTCGGTCTAGCTGTTTATCTGTTTGTCAGGGTGTCTATGTATTGTCTAGCTGCATGTTTGTCTGTCTGTCTGTCAATATATTTCTCATTCAAGACATTATACAGCTAGTCGGCAAGTTCTAAGACATCAGGGACCCAAGAGGTCTCTAATTACGACTAAGATAGAATAAAAAGTTGAAAATAATATGCCTGTCGATCTGCCAGTCTGTTTGTTTGTCTGTCTGTCAATGGTAGTATATTTTGATAAGAACTGTAGCACACCAAACTTACAATAGGTTCAATAACTAAAATAAAGTTTATACATCGATCCATGTTAGCAGCCGTTCATCGAACAAACGTCTGGTCCAGTTTAGCAAGGCTTTGTTCTTTATCTAACAGCAAGTAAGGAAACCTTCTTTATAATGGTGGTGCTGCTACATTTGGAGCTGAACTGAGAATCTCTTTCTCTGGTGGTCCAAGAATTTGCTAGGGTTTGGTCTTCCTGACTCATTGACTGAAGATTTGATTAGAGAGATGCTGTTATTAAGCCGTGAGACTGTTGAACCTCATCTGCCAAAATTCTTTATGATGAGAGGTATCATTTTGACAGAGGCACCACTAACTCTCATTTCACAGTTGTATTTGACTTTTTCAAAACGGCAGCACTATCTGTATGAGCAGATCTTGAGAACACATTTGAACTTCATGGGTGCATGTGCCAAGACAGTGAATGTCTAAATCAAAGCTGAATCTAGAATGCACATCATGAACCGTAACGTACGGTCTGCTATTGGTGTTGAGTAGTATATTTTTTGCTCCATGCAGATTTCTGAGACATTCAGCCCAGATCATAGCTATTGACTCATGAGACCAAACAGTACTACCACCTGTTTTGCATGTGATTAGGTGCTATCCACTGCTGTCAATTGCTACTCTGCAATCACGTACCTTTGTGTACAAGTTAGCAAAATGGGTAGAACCAGCCTCATTAAAATCGTTAAGTAAACTTTGCAAGAGTTGAGTGCAAATACTCTGTGAGGTGGGAACTGCAGTGATCCGTGCCCCAGCCCCTTATCTTGTAATTGTACAATGTAGTGACCAAAGTCAGGCTGAATCGTGACCGGTGGGGGCTTAATTCTTTCAAAAAGCAGTACGTGACTTGTGATTTGGATTTTGTCTGTGACAAAATCAGCTGTTATTGAACTTTCTTCTGCCTCGGTATAAAATCTGACAAACTGTTGCCAGGAGAAATGGAATTACAAGGGCATTGACACAAGATCCAGATGGAGATTTGAGTAGTAATTGAGGCATCGTGAAGGTACGGACGTTTGTCTCTGTCTGTCAATACATCTATTTTCAAATTTGAGCTACGATAACAATAGCAATAGCTATAACTACTTTGTCACATGACAATAATGATAAGGAAAAATTTTTTAAAACAACCTACGTACAACTGACTAATTCATTAACTCTGCATTGTTTGGTCTTCCAAAGTCATCTCTGGAACGCTTAGACAAATCATGTTTTCTTTTTTCTATATATAAGTAGCTTCTGCTCTGTCCATTGCAGCTGAAGCTGAAAAAATGTTCGAAGTCCATAGATGTGCAAGTTCTATGTGCACCTAACTCTATGCATTGGAAAAAATATCTATATCATAAACAACTGCATGTGTGTGTGTGTGTGTGTGTGTGTGTGTGTGTGTGTGTGTGTGTGTGTGTGTGTGTGTGTATACGTCTGTCTGTCTGTTTCTGTCTTTCTGTCTATCTGTCCGTGCGTATGCCAAATGGCCTTGTCTGTTTGTGTGTTATTCAGTGATATGTTACTGGTTCAGTTAAAACATGATAAAGTTGATGTGAGCAGCTCTGATTGCCGTACACAAGTAATACAAGTCATTGTCAAACTATCGGCTTCTAGAAAGAAAAAGAAAATTACAAAAAAATTTCAAGTGACCATATAATATTTCTTGCCTAGTGTTAGTAGTGGGTCCCTCCTCTCCAACCTAACAAATACAGCAGTCTATTTGCCTGTTTGTTTGTCTGCCTGTCTACCCCAATTTTTCTGTCTGTCTTTCTCTTAAGACCATTAGAATGTGAGAATCTAAAGTACCATTTTATGCTACGTACCGCATTTCCACGAATAGTGATGCTCAAATTTTGCTCCTTGCTCAAATGCCTCATAATGAGTCTATATGAAATAATAATGCCACATGCTCGATTAGTGCCCCACTGGAGTCAAACCCAGTTATAATACTTATTTCACTTGCTCATCCCTGGAGTAAAGTGGTCGTCAAAAATTACGCCAAACTGAGTGGATTTACTGCAAAGAAAAGAGAAGAAATGAAAAATGATAAATACGACAGTGAGATTCTTCCCGGAGGTAATGCATCCAAATGCATACCTGTAGTGTTTGAGCACTTTGGCACTTGGGGAGTTGCAACTGACCGTCTGCTTGAACACTTTGTCACTAAAATTAAGTCGAAAGATCAAGAAGGAAAGAACAACTCTGCTGACTTCAAGACCTACAGGAGACGTCGGTTTTCCGTTACACTGCAGAAAATCAATGCTCGTGTGATCATGAAACAATTAAACATTGTACAAGGTGGTTTTTTATTAGTTGATGAACTCAGGCGTGTCCAGGCGCACCCACATTAATTATTAAGTTTGAGTTTTAGCTAACATTTCATGTAGTTTACTGTATCTATCTGATGACTTTGTACTAGAAAATGTACATGATATCCAATAAATATCTATCTATCTATCTATCTATCTATCTTAGCTAATAAATAAACATTGTACATGGTTGTTCTTTTTTAGTTGATGAACTCAGGCGTGTCCAGGCGCGCCCATATTAATTACTTAAGTTAGTTTTAGCTGACATTTCATGTACTTTACTGTATCTATCTGATGTCTTTGTACCAGAAAAGTTACATGATAAAATTTACATGTTATTCAATAAAAGCTATCAATCTATCTGTACTTACATATTACTAGAACCCGGTTCTTCCAAAAACTTTCTGGACGGGTAATTTGTTTTACTCTAGATCGAGTTTACTTCTGTTAAGCGGTTTTTCGCGCGCTATAGCGTACATCGTTCTGTTCAAATTGGATGCCAGTCAGATGTGATTCTCTAGATTAGAGGACTGTAGCGCTATCTCTAGGAAAAGCAATTAATTGTCTACTAATTTTTGCTTGACAGGATGAAAACTATCGTTTACTATCTAACCTGTTTCGAATTGAAGCCTTGTCTCCGGCTGGCTTGTTCGGAAATAAGCCAGAGGAAATTCACGATACAGTCTTGTAGGGCTACAATGGGCGGAAGCAACACAAACTCCCGGATACGCACCTACTTCCAGCAATGTCTTGGACGTCGCCACTTCGAAGATGTTGCTGCGGTTTCACGGAACATGTCTCTGCTTTGCAAATCAGTTAATGGACCGATTAAGTCATCACTAGCAACGGTTGTGACATTACGGGAGAGACCAGAGGGGAGAGGCAATGAAGTCCGTGCACGTGCTTCAGAATTAATAGAGACAGCTAGTACACAGTAGTCAAGTAGGCTACTATCGATCCATGTGCATCAGCAGTTTGTGTCTCTATCAAAACATGTGTTTATAGTTCAGCAAGTTACCTGTGATCGACGCACGTACTACGGTAGGTTGTTGAATCACTAGGTTTTTTTCCGTTTTTCAATTTGTATAAACGTCTCAGTCTATTTGTAAGTTTGTCTCTCTGTCTGTCACTGTCAGTCTGTCTGTCTGTCTAGCTATCTGTCTGTGTTTCTGTCTTCCTATCTGTCGGTCTAGCTGTGTTGTCTGTTTGTCAGGGTATCTATCTATCTATGGTCTAACTGTTTGTCTGTCTGTCAATACATACATATTTCTTATACAAGACATTACAGCTAGTCGGCAATTTCTAAGACAATTTGAACCCAAGAGGTCCCTAATTACGACTAAGTAAAAAAGTTGACAATAATATGTCTGTCGATCTGCCTGTCTGTTTGTTTGTCTGTCTGTCAATGGTAGTAAATTTTCAACAATGATAATGACAAGAATTATCATCAGCTAGCTTAGAATAGAGTCAATGACTAAAATAAAACTTTTAGTACGATTAAGAGTAAGTCTGGGTGCGTTCGAATATTAGTTCTAGAACTGGAATTGGCGGGGGGAGCAAAGTTCTATAGCATTCAATTGGTAGTTCTGAGAGTTCTAGAACTGTCACAACAGCTCCAGCAGTTCTGCCTAGCGAGCTGGAATTGTTGGAACTGTCACGCCCTAAATGCAAAATTCCCGGTGGTTGACGAAGTGAAATGACGGCTGCAAATGCTGAGGCCGTTGTGGACCTTCTTGTTGGTTATAACAATAATAATAAATAATAATAATATATTTCAATTCGCATCCAGATAGGACACAGAACTCTCTGGAGTAACAACAAACAAGTATAGTTCAGTATAGCGGAAAAGAAACCGTGATAATTTAGCTGAAGATCTTTGCTATATGTAATGCATGCTTTCTTCGCTGCGGTTTTAACCCGATGTATGGCGCAAACGTAGCATGGCGATTGTCATTTTTGCCTAAGAATTGTCCAAATTTATTACTTGCATGTAATGTCAGACCTGTTATCCGAAACGACCAAATGAGGCAAACCATGTCGAGCAAACATAGGTTGTAGCTTTTCAATTGTGTTAGCTGATGAGGCTAAAGGAACCGTTTCAAATTCCAGCCTTTTTCGAGTGTGCATCGACTACCACCAAGAACATTAATGTATTTTCTTTAATCGGGCCGACATAGTCAATGTGAATGCAACTCCACAGTTTCGTTACGCCACTCTCATGGGTGAAGAGGAGCTACTGCATTGAGTCTTTTGATTTAGTTTACATTCCTGGCCGACGTAAAGTCTGTTTCGGATATTGCATTTATTCCTGGCCACAAAACATTTCCTCTCGCGATACCCTTCGTTCTGAAAACTCCATTATGTCCGGTCTGTTGCAGAATAATGTTACCTTTGCAGTCCCAACTAAAAGTTGGCTGCTGACGCGTAACCTTAGAACAGACTGAAGTCATACGGGTATCATTGGAGAGCTCCATGTCTACTTTATTCAATTACACACAACTACACCGGAAATAGATAGCGATATGAGGTGCTTCGGGTAAAATAATGAGATAGAAGGTGGAATGTTGTCAATCATGTATTATTATAATTGCATGATACCTACTGTAATAATTACTGTAGATTGATACGTTGTCCTAAATAGCAACTAGAAACAGCTTGAGACTGTAATCGTCCCTTTTTACAGCACCGTCGACTTTGTTCTGCGTATAGTTTACTGGCAATCGGTATTCCAACAGCGGTAATAAGACACCTAAAGTGATTGCTACAACAATAGGGCATCCGGTAAATTTTACGATGCAAGGTATTCTAAGCCACTCGCAAAAGCAAAATGTGACTCTTATTCAGGAACGGACTTTAGTCCTAAAATATCAGGCGTTACTCCTTTAAATCTGTCTCCCAAGCAAAGAATACAGTTATATTTAACGGATAAATCTTCCTTTCTCCTCGGTAAGATCGTCATTCATTTCTACTTGATAACCATGCAGTAAGATTCATGGTCATCACTTTCATTGACATTCGGTCATTCGCTGTCTGTAGCCCCCCCCCCCTTTATATATATATAACTTGGGTAAGGGCAATACCACACAGAAATCTCGGCCTGGCTATGCTTCAGCATGAAGTTATAGTTGCCATCAGGTTGGCATTCCTATATTTCCTGCAGCAAATTCCAACAACGCCTTAAGATGTATATGTGGTCAAGTCATTGACCACTTTGGTGATCATCTGTTAGGTTGCAGCTATGACAGTACCTTGTTAAAACGTCACCATGCTTTATGTGATATACTGTTGCATGCATTACTGTCTGACAACAAATCTTGTAGAAGAGAACAGAACTTTTCTGCTAATTATCAACCTCGTACTGGTGGCCTTTATCATCCGGACTTCCCTAGTGGGAACCCAGCTTTTTCGTCATTATTGTTCGCAATTCATTGCAACCACGTTTTGTTTGCGCTGCTGCCATTGAAGCTGGTGCAGCTGGAAATGCTGGAGAAATGGAAAAAGACGAGAGACACGAGTTTAATGTGACTCAAGGTGGAGCAGATTTCTTTTGCTATCTCTATAAAGTTTGGGATATTGAACTCCGGCCAGTCGTAAGACTCTAAAACTATAGCTTTGAAAACAACGACGTTCTCTGGGACAATTTTGAATCAAGCTCTTCGGAATCTTTCTAAACAATTATCGGTTAAAGTTTGGGAGTACAATGCAAAGTATATTCTAGGAGAATTGCATTAGAGCATGATCTTGCATTTGGGGATGTTTTTCTTCCTTAGATGACACTATGATGTATTACTAAGTTTTAAGTTACTGAGGGAATGGCTAGATGTAGGTGTTACAATACACACACACACACACACACACACACACACACACACACACACACACACACACACACACACACACACACACACACACACACACACACACACACAACAAACACACCACACACACACACACACACACACACACACACACACACACACACACAAACAAACACACCACACACACACACACACACCCACACACACACACACACACACACACACACACACACACACACACACACAAACAAACAAACACTCCACACACACACACACACACACACACACACACACACACACACACACACACACACACACACACACACACACACACACACACACACACATACACACACACACACACACACACACCACACACCACACACACACACACACACACACACACACACACACACACACACACACACACACACACACACACACACACTACACACACACTCACACACACACACACACACACACACACACACACACACACACACACACACACACACACACACACATACACACACACACACACACACACACACACACACACACACACACACCACACACACCACACACACACACACACACACACACACACACACACACACACACACACACACACACACACACACACACACACTACACACACACTCACACACACACACACACACACACACACACACACACACACACACACACACACACACACACACACACACACAGTGTATTAATTTGTTGTTTGGTCTTACATGCATTCTGTTGTTTGTTTCTGTATGGTTCATTATTGCAACCATGAGCTGCCAAAGAAGTATTTTTGTATGATGACGTCATTTCCCTGACAGCAAAGGCTGAAGTCAACTGTCAAATTGACACCTACATTGTTAAAGATGTAGCATCTACTGATAAACTCCAGTCATTCTATTCTTTTGAGAGTGGTATTTTAACTGTCATGATAACAGGACTGAAGGCAGGGAAAACTTATACAGTTCAAGTGTATGCAGTGAATGATCAGTCACAGGAACGTCCATTAGGAAAACCAGTCACATTTCAAATATCAAGCCAAAGCAATGGTAAGAAACGAAATGTATTAATTTGAGTGGTGCAATACATCTCCAGATTGTGGGCAGCTTATGACCGATGCATCTCGCTCCATTTGAATTCTCTTGTCTTTACGATAAGTATAATTAAACTGCCACCTTGATGTCCATTTTGCCTACCAATCATGTTCCAAGATGTAGATAGGCTATAATAGCTGTACTGTACAGATTTATAGGCCAAACACATGTTATCAAAGTAAAGGACGTAGACATAATCGGCAGTATTAGTAATGGCAGTCAATTTAGAGATTTAGTTGCATGGACTAGCTATATAGGAAGGAAGACGTTTGGTATATGACTGGCTATATATATATATATATATATATATATATATATATATATGTAAGTGCCCAGGGTATGTACTGCAAGAGAAGGCAGGTAGGTAGGGTAATGAATGAGCATAGAAACAGTGGATGATCACTTCATTTACCCACAGATTGACAACGTTTCTTTGATTTGTTTGTTATGTAGATAAACTTGAAGCTATAGCTACTATGTTTCTGTTCTACTTTTGTACAGTGTTATAGTTACACCTTTCCGTCTGACTTTAATAGATGTCTAGTTGCAAGAATTTTATCTAGACATATCTTGTCTGATTGTACATATGGCTTTAGAGAACATGGGAGGGCGTATCAGACAAAGGTAGATTTACACAGCAATGAGGAAGATTCCTAGCTAGTACTTGGACGTGAATTCAACACAGTTGATATTGTAGAAAGGTGGAAGCAACAAATAGTTCTGAGCCAACATCCATTAGTACATTGTCTACAGTCAAAGCGACTACACCGTCTGTCAGGTGTGGTCATGACGTTTGTTACGTGCACTTGTAGTTAGTGTACTCAGGTGAGTATTCGACCCCCAGCATGAGCAAATAACGTCACGTAATTACACCATTTAGGCCGTGTTAAGTTCATTAACTAATGTTCTTTAACTATAAATCTTTAGTAATTAGATAATTAGATAACGACTCATTGTCAGTATTGTGTGAGTGTCCTGTGAGACGTTCTTGGCAACAGGCGAGTGTCATTACGAAAGAGTGGACTATGATGTTCGACATTGTTTCCGAAGAGTGTATGTGAAGTCCTCTGCGAGATTTGTCTCATAAATTTAGAATCTGTTGTAATTTTTAAAAAAAGTTTATCTTGAGTTGACGTAATTGTTAAATTACGTGTATAGTGACGCAATTAGTGACGTGCAGAGCTGCAAATTAAACATGAAAATACCTCAACCAACTCTCAATCTAGGCGCAACTGGTACTGTAGTTGTCTTTTGTAGTATAGCTCTACTCACTGATAGTTTGAGTCTCGAACAGTATGCATGCTCTTGGATTATTAATTGGCTGAAGACATGCAAGAAATTCTGTAGGTAGTTTGCTAACAGATGCTAGCCTCGCCCCACACACAGTGTGGATTGCAGCCCCGGATGCGCCACAACTACATGATGGCGGCGCATCCGAGGCTGCAATCCACGCTGTTTCTGGGGCGAGGCTAACTAGATGCTTCCTCTGTTGATTTCTATATAACGTACAGTTCTCACAGTTTTCCTGGTCTCTTATGTAGGCATGTGTCGCAAATCGAATTCGAAGTTCGTCCACGTACCGTCGTGATTTATGTGAATCGTTTCTCTAAAATTGTAGACGTTTCACTCCAGCAGATGAAGTAGATAGAGACAAAACACATGCAGTCTCATGATCAAGGTAAGTATAGATGGAAGACGCTGTCTAGAGCGTGTATAATGTATCCAGAAAGATTGGAAACACCTATCTGTTTAGGAACCTTTTGGGCCAAGGGGTCACGACCGCCCCAATAGTTTTTCTGAGTTACTGCATTACTCTCAAATGCTTTAGTTAACTAGCAGAATAGTGTTTGTCCGCACAAAACCTTAACTAGAAACTTTTTAATACCTACCATGTCCAGGATCATTTGCATGTTCAACCATTTACAGGTGTGTTTTACGATTTTCTCGTTATAGTTGCTGCGTATAGGTCATTCATCAAGCCTTGTAGCTACTTCGGTTGTAGCAGTTGTGATGACGATCATTCTCATGATTGCTGGTGTGATAGTATGCTTATACAGAAAGAAGAGAGATGCTACCAAGACCACTGAAAAGACGCAAGTGGCTACTAACACGTAGTGACAGCTGTAAAAGGGTCTGCATGCATGGCTACGCGAGTCTATAGTTTTTGTAGTTGATGCGTTTTCTTACTCACGTTCAAAATTGTGTCTCTATAGGAGTTATTCTGCATGTTGTGATCCATACATGGATTGCTTCTCTTCTGGTAATACGTTTAGACAATAGCGGGTTTGTCTGCTTTGACTATATTCAGTGCTCTTTCGCTGTTTGAACTTTCACAAAGCCTAGAGAGAAATAGCTACTAGAGAGTGAACACAGCATTTTAGTGCCGTATTTCTTCACGGTGTAGTTAATTACAAAAACGTTTTTATTCGAAGGCGTTGTCTACGGTTTAAAGTAGGCATCTTCATGCACGTTGATGCATAAACTACCGCTGCATGGACTCGGAGCCTGCATGGAGAGAGCTATAGCGGGATGGGAAATTTGGTCGCAAGTATTAAATTTAAGGATATCTAA
The DNA here is from genome assembly GCF_963422355.1 of Corticium candelabrum. NCBI lineage: Eukaryota > Metazoa > Porifera > Homoscleromorpha > Homosclerophorida > Plakinidae > Corticium > Corticium candelabrum. Next base: position 2,692,877 of record NC_085087.1, on the reverse strand, counting down.
TGCTCCTGAAAACACATGACGTCTCGTTTACATCCACTGAAAGTTTTAAACGTTGCTCAGTTTGTCGAAATTTCCTTGCATGGATACTTGAGCTTGCGTCGATGAGAGACGGATCGGGGAATTGCGGTCCCTATATCTAAATATGATCCAGGTAGGCAATCATTGCTGCATGTCCTTGTGCTGTATTTGATTGGAATTACTATAGCGTTCTGTGATTGCATTTATCTAGCATTAGCATCACATACTACATTGCTCTAATTCTCAACCGTAATTAAAAGATTTAGAACGGTCGGAGTCCATGGTTTCACACAGCTAATTAATTAACGACTATATTGTACAGAGAGACACATCGCTACACAGCTGGCACAATTCCATTCGTCCTTTCCGCGGTTGCGTAGAGCATTTTCAGGGATTATAGAGGTAGGCAACCAGTCACAATCATTGTACAGAACAGTATGTATATATTATCGAAAATTTCCTGCAAGAAGCAATGAATAACTGCAGCGATCGACGTTTCACGACGCCTGTGCGGGCGTCTTACCCTAACCTTGTCGCACAAGAAAAAAGCAGTCCTCCCAGTGTTGTGCACAAAGCATGAAGAGGTATGGAGTGCCAACCGTGCAAACCGTGCCAACGACTTTGGAACGTTTGGCTGTCCATAGGATGCAGGTGCAGATAGCAGCTATCTCGTCTGGTTGCACTACCAAAAGGATTCGATGCCATTGGGGAAGTTTTTAGGAGAATTACAGCTAAGGTTATCTGCTCAGAAAAACAGACAGAATTCCATTCTTTCTTCTGTCCAATTCAACATGGTGTGGCTACTGAAGGTGGAGTTGAGCTTATAGTTCATCATGCTCAAGCATTGATTGAAGCAGATTGGGTAATTATAAAATCAAACATTAAGAATGATGTCAATTCAATTAGTCGACAACACATGTTACAGCAAGTATGCAACCATTTTCCGGACTTGTATCCAACATGTATGGTCATGTCAGCTCACTTGTGTATACTATGGGCCATAGAACTGTCATTCTTCAGTCGAAAGAAGGAGTACATCAAGGAGACCCTTTGGGCCCCTCTTTGTTTTCATTGCTATACAACCATTACTCTCTATTGTGCAGAAACAACATCCTCGAGTTCAAATTCTGGCATATTTGGATAATGTCTTCTTGATTAGTTCGCCAGAAGATACTGTGAATGCCTTTCAAGACCTACAATGTCAAGTTGAGTCAACTGGACTAGTCGTCTCTAGGCCGAAAGGTGAAGCATATGCAATGGCCTATCCTGATGGGTGGTCCACTGACATTGCCATCAACACTTCTGGCATTGACATACTGAGAACCCCAATTGGGACACAAGATGACGTCACCTCACGCTGCATTAACAAGGCAAAGTGTTGTACTGAATTTTGCTTAAGCCTGCTAGAATTGGACGATGGACAGTGTTCTTTACTGCTACTTAGGCATTGTCGCGTTCCTAGCTAGTCTCAACCATTTTATTTGGGTACAACTGCATGTCCTACCGGAACAACTGATTGAAGCTGCTTTAATACATGATGACCAGACATATCAAACTTTTTCTTCAATCATGGGCTTGGATGAATCAGACCCTGGTTCATGGTTTCAGAGTTGTTTGCCTATTAGGCATGAAGGGTTTGGTCTCTCCAGGATGCAATCAGTCGCTCCCATGGTATTCCTAGCAGCTTGGGCTCAAACGTCTCGGGAACTGTCTTTGCGGTTGAACTCACATGAGTTGATTGACAACTTTTTCGAAAGACAGCCTTGTGAAGGATCTCTCTCTCTCTCTCTCTCACACACACACACACACACACACACACACGCACACATACCATCTGTCACTAGCGTAGGCAACTATACAATAACAAATGCCAAAGAAATCCTTATTAAGTGCAAAATCCCTCAGTCAAATTCTTGAAGATCCGGAAAATTTACAACATCGTCTCACTTGCACAATGATTGATCATGATTACAATCTTCTGTTAGGAAAAGAAAACTCAGAGAAAGTTTCAGCCAGACTTACATCAGTCAGTGGGAAGAGAGCTGGTGCCTTCTTGCACGTAATCCCGACGTCAAACGAGCTTGCACTAAAACCAGGCGAATTTCACCTAGAAGCTTGTTTACGTTTAGGGCTTCACTTCAGGAAATGCCAGATAAATGCGATTGTGAGACACACCTTTACTCTTTTGGTTATCATCTATTAGCACGCGTAAACACGGAGGAGGCCCCATCGGGCTCATGACTCAATTGTAAAGTCTTGTCAACATGCCTGAAAGAGTTAGCCGTTCTCTACAAGAAAGAACCAAAAATACATATCTGAACAATGAGGGTAGACCTGATATTGTCATATGTGACACAGATAATTTTGTCTGATCAGGAGATGAATATTTTACTTGCTCATCCCTGGAGTAAAACGGTTATCAAAAATTGCGCCAAACTGAGTGGATTAGCTGCAAAGAAAAGAGAAGAAATGAAAAACGATAAATACGGCAGTGAGACTCTTCCAGGAGGCAATGCATCCAAATGCATACCTGTAGTGTTTGAGCACTTTGGCACCTGGGGAGTTGCAACTGACCGTCTGCTTGAACACTTTGTCACTTAGATTATGTCAAAGATCAAGAAGGAAAGAACAACTCTGCTGACTTCAAGACCTACTGGAAAATTTACATGATAAAATTTACATGATATCGAATAAAAATCTACCAATGCCCATGCTGCCGTCAATGGTTTCATCGTCTTCTGAGACATACTCCTGGGTGCAAGATCTCTCATTCATCGTCACCGAACGAAAATGGAGAAAGGGTCCCCTTTCCTTGAATTCCTGCACCAATGATATGTGTGAAAGGCAATGTCGTGGTCAAGTCGGTTCTTCTTTGTCTTTATCATCTTCTTTAGCAAACAAAGCAAAGGAAAATACAGTTAGTTGTTCCTTGAGTGGAAAACCCAGCAATAATCTCAGTTATATTTCAAACTCACTTTCAGAGCTTTTGGATGCCAGAGCATGGTCTCTCATTGCAAGCCGACCAACTAGCAGGTGGCCCGGAAGTGACGAGACTGAAAAGGTCTGGCTATGCGAGACTAACATGACAACATCAGCAATACGTACAGTATTTATTATATAAACTGAACGCACTACGCCTGCAATCGACAACATATAGAACAAGAAAACCTATCTGTATTAAAACGTAAGAATGATGTACACGTATGTTCCTGTAGAACCATGAAGCGAAGAATATAGACAAGTGTTGTGCAAGAATTGAGTTGTATGGAACAAGTCACGTGCTATTCTCTAAACGATATCGTGACACGAATGAGTAGATACGATATCACTGTGCTACTTGAAATATGAAATATGAGTAATTTCTGTTCTATCATCTAGGCTTCATCCATCAATTATGAAAAAAGCGAGCAATATATTCATAACGAAAGCGAATGAAACGATTATGTAGGTAGAACGTCTAGGCGAAATGCGTGGTTGTAAGGTTGACTGCACCAAACTTCGCATGTCGAATTAGGGTGCTTGTGCGTATCTAGACTGGTCTATCCTTGTATTGTAAAATAGAGGCTTTATTTTTATAATACTAGACAATGAAACGTCTGCATGCCGCAAAGCCGCAGGAACGAAATTAGAACAGTCCGACATAACGAGTCTTAAATGGGTGTGGTCTAATGTTTTTAATTAACCTGCACTGATCAAACGTGCGTTAGATTATCGGAGTCAATAGGGTTCTCGAATAAGGTTACATTCTAATTCCCGGGTGTGTATCAAAAGTCCCAGTTAAAGCGCTTTTTCCAAATTTTTTGTTATTTGATGAAACTATTTATTTTAGTTGTGAGCTTCAAAATATCTTTTTATGCAGAAACAGTGTAGTCACTAATGTCCAATATTATGTATTACTTATTTAATTATTTATATATACTTCAAACAGTAAGTTATCTTTCTGAAAACCGGCACGGCCCTGAATGCAGAGTGACTGCAGAGATGTGGACTTGTATGAGCGATTGACGATTAGATAGACATTGCAACACAGCAGAGACCTATAATTATACACTATAACTATAACTACATGTAATTGCAGCTACATCCTACTAGTGTGCATGGTGTACTTATAACCACGCCTACTGTTATGCTCATAGTAGAGTTTGTACGATGCCAACTCCATGTCTCTTGTAATCAATTAAAAAATGTTGCTGGACTAAATGCTAATTTGTGTAAGTTGGCGTGCCCTAGCTAATTATGACAAGCTCGCTCAAAAGACGACCGAGCCTTTGAACTATACAAGGGAAGGTAGGACGATTTGAAGGATCGTGTTGCCAACAGGCGATCATCAATTGTCGGTAATCGGTTGGAGTATCGCGAGGAATACGAGGTCTTTTGCCAGCACTCACCGCATCCTCTACTTGGTAATTGAATCGGTATTCAGCAAACGGCAAGTGTCTCGTCCAAATCTCCCACATTACAATGCCAAAACTAAAGCAGAAGAATGACGACGTTAATAAACCTTTTTGCAAAATGGTAATTTAATGATTGTATTTCAACATATACCTATAGACGTCAACTGCAGTGGAATATGCTTTGCGCGCGCTCAATTCCGGTGCCTTCCATCTTGTTGTGCCGATATCCGAAACGCTCATCAGAAGAGAAGTAGATGAAGTGGTGTCTGTTCTGTTGCTTACTTTTGCTTGACGACTACCTGTGATCTGCCGTCCTAATCCAAAATCGGCTACTTTAATTGTACCGTTTCCACTGACAAGCAAATTATTGCATTTCAAGTCTCTGTGTATTCGGGGAGGATTTCGAGTGTGAAGAAAACGCATTCCCCTGGCCACGTCGACGCAAAAGCTAAGCTTCTGTTGTTCTGTAATATCAGTTTCGACTTTGTCTAGTAGATCCCGCACTGATCCGTTCTCCATGTATTCGATGACAATGAAGGGAGTGTTGGTACTGTCAGTAAATCTTCCTGCTCCAAGAAACATTACGATATTTGAGTGTCTCATGGTCTGCATGAACTGAATTTCTCTCTCGAATTCATAGTCGACTTTTTCGTCTTCTGGACATTTAAGAATTTTGACGGCAACGATGAGATCTCTGTAGCGCGCGCGAAAGACGTCACCGAAGCCACCGCCTCCAATGCGTTCATGTAATTCGATTTCTTCATCTCCGATCTGCCATACGGTGTTAAGCTCGTCGACTGTTTTTAGCAACGATGCCTCGCGACGTCGTTTTTTGGCTCGAATGTAAAGGATTGTACAAACGGATACGACGAGAAGTGAAAGAAAAACGACTATTCCTAAAGCAATTAGATAATATGTGGCGTATTGACAACTACTTCCGGTATAACCAAACTGACAGCGACAGGTAGGTCTTGGCATCGCTTCTATTTGGAGGACGAGACATTCACCGTGTTCGCATTGTCCGACATCACATTTGCTGCAGTCTAGAACGGATGTGGAAGTCGTGGTTATCGTCATCAGACCAGTTGGACATCGAGAACAATTGGTTGCACCAGCAGCGCTGAAATATCCAATTGGACATTTCTTGCAGGGAAACCGTGTCGAAGAAATGTCGAGAGACTCGTAGCCCGCAGGACAACCAAGACGAGTATGCAGGATCTGCTGATTTGCAGAATCCAATATGAAAAGGTTTCGTTGCCAATAGAAAATTGAGTAGCTCCACCGATTGTCTCGTGTTTGCATCGCCGATACAAAGCTCCAAGATCTCGAGTATGGAGAATACATCCAAATCTGTAGTCCTACAGATATTCTTGACTCGAAGCAGTGTGTACTGTTTTCTCCACAACGAACGGCAAAGAAAATTTGGCTCCCGACAACCGTTCCCGTCGAATAGCAGTCAGAGTACTCTCGTGTAGTCAAGTGTGGTCCTTGATTGACAGGGAAAACGGGACTCCAAGATTGCAGGCTGACGTTAAAGTGCCAAACGTCGTTAAAACAACTTTTATTGGCACCATTCGACCCACCGTACAGTACGACCAGATCTTGAGTTACCTTCAGCATCGTGTGAGCAATTCGTGCCTGAGGAGCACTAGAGTTTTGCGATACTTGCACCCAGTAAACAAAAGAATCGCTTAGATCTCGCAGTGTCATTATCCACGTTTCATCTGTTAAAACCAATTTTCCGAGTTTGGTTGTTGTTTGACCTCCAAACATTAACAATGATGTATCGTTGATGGCCACCATTTCATAAAAGTTTCTTGGTAGAGGTTCATTTTTGCTTTTATATGCTAGCCAAACTCGAATTTGAAATAGATAGCCTTGCATTTGGAATGAGGTACTTGCGGACTTTATTACACTTAAAAATTCACCGCAAACAACAAAAATTTTTCCCTCGTGTAATAAACGACCTTTAACTGAGTTTTCTGTATCTCTAATGGGGCCCGAACTTTTGTCTCCAAATGGTGTCAGTCTTTGCCACATCATCTCGTTTAAATTGAGTTGCCAGAAATCAATTCTATTTATTCGGTATTTTATTCCAAACGCATTATAGTTGGGATCGACAGGAGTACCGAGTGCATACAGGCGGTTGCCAATCATATCTGTCAGTGGGCGAATTTGAGTTGGTGGGAAAAGTAGCTGAGTTTCAATCTTACTCCAAATCCACACCTTGTTGTCGGGATTGGGTAAGGCTTCCCATAGCATGGCATCGCAAGGCTTGATTGTCCCCATATATGTCAGCAGACGTCCAAAAAACGAAACTAGGGGTGGATTAGATACGAAGGAACGAGGCAGATGCTCCAAAATTGTTTTATTAGACCAGCAATTCTTTAATACATCGTACACCCAAACTATTTCCGAGGTCAATGAAATTTCTTTATTAAATAAGATGTATTTGTTTGCTTCTTTGTTGTCAGCGTTCTTAAGCTGTATCGCTAGTGCATCGACGTTTCCTTTAACAGAGTCGTCTAACAGCTGCCAAATGTTGTCGATTGTTGAGTAGGACCATAAGCCTTCGTCACTCATAGCAAGGATGCGATGTGTAGTTTGGTTGTAAGCAAATGTATTTGTCGAATATTTTGTAGGAACCGGAGAAGATGATGCAATCGTTGTCTTTATCCATTGATATGTGAGATCATCATTGACGCATGTAAGCTTGTAGACATGTCTCCTATCGAGTTTGTTTGAGAAGAAGAAGATAGACTCATTGCAATGACATTTGCTCTGCTGATCTTCTCCTGCAACTGCCGCACTTGTCAGAATGTGCACCAGAGGGGACAAGTTGCGGTCTTTTACGGTAATCTCGTTCCACTTTTCATTGATGCTATCGAACATCCACACATCATGTAAATAGACGGGTGATTTCTGCTGGATCTTAGAAAAGCCACCCAAGAGAAAGACTTTGGTGTTACACAATGTTACAAGCCGATATTTGGATCGCGCAATCGGTCTGTTTTCGTTTTCAACCTTCCACCACGAGTTCAAGTCCGGAGAAAAAATCCAAGTTTCATTTCCGTTCACGACATCGCTCTCTTTTAATCCTCCCCCGAAAAGGAGTATTCTTTCTGTTACTGTTCTGCGTATCAAAGTACCCCATATTGACGGTCTCGCGACTACTGTCTCGCTCTCATAGGTGGCGACAGAATCTAAGAGAGGATATGATTCATCTGAAAACGATGGTGCATTACACGCCCAAACGTTGTACATCTGCCAGTTGTTGACTTTGGAAGCACCTTCTGTCCACTGACGTCTAACTTGATATGTCAAAGCGGAACCGACTGTCCCGTCAACACAGCAAGTCAGAATACAAAGAACTAGGAGACAATAAATTTGACAGCAAAGGAAATAGTTTAGTCTAGCTTGCATCCGTACGTGCACAAAATACGAGAGCGTATATGAAGTTTGCACGAATGCAGAATAGGATGTGATATTGATAGCAAATTATGATGACACAATGAAAGTAGTCTTTTCTGTAATGTAATAACTGAATCGTGCAACCATGAGAAAGTTTGCTGTAAAAACTAGACGTTTAATTAATAACTAGCACGTTGCAACAACAGAAATTGGCTAATATCTTACACGGCGTGCGGTCTGTGTTGTTTTGTGTATTGTTGCATTGTGTTGTGCTGTGCTGTGCTGTGCTGTACTGTGCTGTGCTGTGCTGTGCTGTGCTGTGCTGTGCTGTGCTTTGCTGTGCTGGGCTTTTTTGTGTTGTCTTCTCTTTGGTAATGAAAGAATGATGGCTGTACACAATACTACGTGTTACAGTGGATAATTTCGACACCATGCGTTTGATGAGATTAGAAGTCAAATATACCGATTGACTTGGTTTCAAGACGTAGCTAACTGGGAGTGCACTCCATAAGTAGAAATGGCACAGGTAGCTAATATTAATCCCGATTTTCACTTTGCAATAGATAGCTCTGAATGCTTCCTTGGGTTATAGCCACAATTTTCATATTTACAGGGAATATGCCGCGAAACCCACATTGTCTTTTCTTGGCTTTAGGTAGGATTTTGCTATGGAAAGTAGCATAATCCATCTGGGTTAATGACCCATTTACCCTAGCTGGGTTTTGTCAAATTCGTCCAGAAACCCACTGAAACCACTCAAAACCCATGATTGGTTAACAAAGTTGGGTTTTGAATAACCCAAATTCCCCGCGTTGTCGTGGATTACTGCAGTATTCAACATTCCGTGGCACCCATCAAAACCGTTGAAAATCCATAAAACCGCCAATGCAAATTGCAACGGTAAGTGGAAATTGAACTGATTGTAATCATGTCTAATTATATTTTCAATGAGCTTATCTAATCGCCACACATTCAATTACGTGCTAATATCCATTTGGCACGCACACTCTAAACTAGCAAAATGCAGTTGATGAACGTTCTTCACAAGTGACATTGTTTCTGCTTTCTTTTCACGTTCAGTAGCAATCCTTGTTAGTTATCTGCTTTTTCACTTGGTCTCTGATGATTCTCTTGCCCATGTGATGAATCACTAACAGCAGCTGTGGTTTCTTTCAGTTGAACCGCAATGATCGCGAGGGTCTTCTGGTTGATTTCGTGCAGTACTTGAGGATTTTATCGTTTTCTAATAGAAAGAAGTCGTTGCAACTGCAGTAGTACAGACAAGAAGAGGCAAGAGGTACATGTACCAGTTTTCTGTTCGAATCTTGTTCAAAGGCCTCAATCCCGGGCCAACTTCATGCATGTTCGTAACTTGAAGTAACTATCGCCTTGTCTGCTTTCGGCTGGCCCACGCTTCTTCATCGATGGTTTTCATCTTTGCACAATATCAACAGGAAACGTGACTCCTTCTACATCTGAAGAGCGACAATCACCGCACGTATACAGACTACGTCAATTAGGACGTACCCGAAGTCGCTGGACTGTGCTGTACATGTGGTAGCTATAGGTGAACTTCCGCGCAGGCATAATCCTCTTTGCAGACGCCGCGACAGCGAACCGCCAAAACAGACTGCCGGTTGAGTCCAAGTGCCAGGATACTTGCAATTTGAACAGTGTGTGATGGTGATTGACTAGAGTGAAGACTCCCGTTCAGGTACACTTTTCCAAGTTTGACGCAGATTGGTTCATTTCGATCCTCCTCCATCCAGCTGCTTACGGTCACATCTTGTGAGGTCCAAGCGGGTAGCTGTTTAGCTCTAGACTTGCTAATTGCTAGTCTACTCTCCAATGAGTGTGAAAGTAAACACTATAGGTCTGGTTGGTAGGCGTGACCTTAAATCACGAGTGCACCCAGGGTAATAAATGACTTGGCAAACAAAACATTGCAACATTTCTGTCTTACAAAAGGCTGAAGACAAGCAAAGAAATAGAGAAAGTGCATCACACTATATGGTAGAGTTCCAATAATACTGAAAAGTTTATAATTTACTATATTGATGTGCCTCGGAATTCTAATGCCTTTGCTCGCGCCGTCGTCCGTTTTTAGACTTCATTTCTCTCGTTTAGTTGCAGCCCACCGACTTAAAAGAAATTTATACGCACACTGTTTAGTCAGTTGGAAACAACTAACAACTGCATTAGGTTATGCTTGTGTTTCGAAGGTTCCAGAGTGTTTTCGTAATCTGCAGCTAGTTCATGATTCATGATCTGCTGCCAAGTTGGTTTTGCAACGAAATGTTAGAGGAGGTCATTTTCTACTACATCATTTTGATCTAGCAGCTTTCCTGACTTGGAAGTATACCGTATACGCATCAGTTCTCTGCTCAGACAGGGTTTCAGATTCCCCAACTATAGTGTTACATGGGTTTTTTCGTCAAGAACCCTAAAACCCCAAGGAATACACTAGCTATGTTGCGTGGGGTTTCGCGGCATATTCCCTGTGATCATCTTGCGTGGCTCCGCAGGAGCCAAGGTCTTTTTTGACTATATATCCCTTTGGCGCTAGCAGGTACCGACGACGTTGGGACGACGTTGGAAGAGGTTTTACTGTGAAATCTGACACGCCGTTTGCCACACCCTTTTCTTGTCATACTTTCGGGCGAAAATGAGTCTGGTAAACAGCCTTTGATGTCGCTGTGTGCCGTGCAGCCAGAAATCGGCTATCTAAAGACTGGATTTGATTATTTAAATGCTTCACTGCAGACCACACTGGTATGCAAGCAGTGCAATTCATCTCTCAATCGTTGCGTAGAGAACGACTCGATAACAACAGCTATAGAGTCGAGTCGTTGCTATTTGTGAAATCTGCATGTCTACCGCAGCAATTAGTTAAACGCGGCCGCGGGAACGTTGACGTCGACAGGCTTCGATGTTTCATGCAGCCATAATCGATATCCAGTGGTATACGTCTAGCGTTGTGTGCTCGTCTCACAACGGAGACTGAATACGATGCTGTTTGCTGTTTGACGTCTAAAGTGACCGCAGACAGTCCAGAGTGAGCGATATCTGGAAGGGCGTGGAGCTGACGTCATCGAAACAAGATGAGTCGTCTTTCTGTGTTTGGTAATCATCTCATGTGTTTTGTAGAATTTACGTCGACTACGTTCGCATCCATCCAGTACGTTCGCATTCAGTCTCCGTTGTGATACAGATTGCCTATGAGATGGAAGCTAGTCTCGCACAGCCAGCCCCTCCTTCTTTCTTGACTAGAGTCCATTCCCAAAATTGAAATAGGAGAATACGTGGGAACTGTAGTTAATAGATAAGAAATTGAAGAGATGAGATGGGCGTAGTTAAGTACTGCTAACAGAATAAATAGTTTTCAGTATAGTAATGTTTAGCTATGAAGATACGTTCAAAGATTCAACCAATGCTTCAACTACCTAAGCTTGCTAGTTACAGCTGTTTTGCTTATCAATTCATAGTTCAAAGTAGGTCCACGTCAGCTTTCAGGTAGTGGGCGATAAAGCGATGACTTCGAAGTTAGCTGACACCTAGTGTAAATGCAAGAGTAGGACAGCTAATGCAGCAGTAGCAGAGCCAAGCCTATGTCATACAGGAGGTTACTAATTGTGACCTAATAAAAAACGAATCACCGTATACATTAACTGATCCGGAACCTCCTCCTTTTGAGCTTTCCCATGATGTTGGAATCAGCTCTCTAGGATGTACGCTTCAAGAGATATGGGTTTTTCTCATGTATTCTCCCATTCGGGAATGGCCATTTTTAGATGGAAGCCTGTTCACGTCAACATTGCCGCAGTTGCGTTTAATTGCTGTAGACGGTAGTCTTCGAGTTGTACTCGAGAAGCTAATTGAGATAGGATTGCACTGCGATCTGGTCATTAGTAAAGTGTTAATGAATCTGATGCCCGGTAAACGTTACCACGTTCTTTAGGGTGCGCATTCACGGTCGCGTGTCATGATTGCGCGCGCTAGAAAACAAGTCGCGCGAAAGATTGTTTGTGCACTGCAGATAGGTAATATGGCTGATCTTTAAGAAAGGATAGCGATGTTAATTCTGTGAACAGCCGCGGTGTGATATGTCGTGTAATTCTGATTTACATAATAATTTAGTAGCTAAAGGGACATGAAGAAGACCATAGGAAACTACTTTCAAATAGATAATACTAAACGTATTAGGTAGTATTGATTGTCAATAAATTCAATTTACAATTTGTGCAACATTGGACTTGTAGTAACTGTTACTTTTAAGTAATTATATAATTAGAAAAGTGTTTAATTAAAATCAAAACGTTAATAAGGCAGTGTCACGATAGAATCTACTATTTCAGATTATAATGTACTTGTCTACGTACTATACTTACCTAGGTACTCGATAGCTTAATTAATTAAATTCCAACTTTTATGCAGATCAAATGTATTACATGAACTAGCTGAGTATCATAACCGTTTTCTCCCGGGCTGATCAGATTATTGATTGTTACGTAATTAATATCCCGTTGAAGGCAATTGAAAAATAACCAAGTTTACCATACCAGAAACATACAGGTTGGATTCGGTGCAAATGAAATAAGAATCTAGAGAGAAATATAGTAGCTATAGCTGCTTCGAAATGACATGACTAATTTACTTTAAACCAGCAGTTTTTCCAAAACTGTCTTGGATGTGCTATTTGTTTTCCTTTAATTAACTAGATTTTACTTCTGTTCTGCGGTAAGTTTTACTGTTGTTCTTGAATTTAATTAATGTTGTAGCTGCTACGCTATACTCGGGTAAAGTGGCGGATCCAAAATTTTCTTCAGGGGAAACATGCTTTTTCGTGGGAGACTAGGTCACATGATTATGCACTGACACATCTTCGTTTGCCATCATAGAATACTTAACATTTTGGTATCAACCTGCACAGTTTGTGAATAAAAATGAAAATTATATCAGCCTTGTTCTCGGCAAAAAATACACACCATGCATGAGTGCATGTCACAACAACATTTACTTTACTCGAACTTACTATTTTGCCAAAAACTTACTATTTTACCAAAGCATAGTGCAAGAAATATTATCATGTTCCCGATACAATTGTAAATTAACTAATACGTATCTGAACAAGGAAGAAGTCAAGCAGCTAGTGTCTGCAAGAGAGTTGGACAGAAGCATTCGTCACTGTTTTCTTCTTGCAAAGCAATCGACGATCTGACTCAACGTCTAGGTTGATGTTCTTGTGAACATCATCAGAAGCAGATTATTAAGTCGTTGCTGTCTCATAGTCCTACGCAGCTTGGCCTTGACATAGGCCAAGGTTGAGTTGCTGCGCTCCACTGTTGATGTAGTAACAGGTGCCACTAGAAATATGGTTAGAATCCTTGTAATATTAGGAAACGAGAGTAAACCAGCTGCCAACAATGAACCACCTAAGCTTGCTGCTAGAGGAAGGCCAGCTTTCTGCTAAACCACCAATTTCTTCCTCCATCTCTTTATTTCCTGGAAGAATGAATAGATTTTCGGCAAATCAGAAGCATAGCATTGTTTCAGTGCCAATTCCCTGTCTGGTGTCAGAGAATCAAGATTAACATGGACGAACAACAATGCTTGAATGGCGGCCAAAGACAACTCACAAAGCGATGTTCAAACTCTGCAATCATGACCAGATGATCTAAGAACGGTATGAACACAGATCGACGCCATTAAGCCACCTAAAGTGATTGCTATAACAATAGGGAATCCGGTAAATTTACGGTGCTAGGTATCCTAAGCCATTCGCAAAAGCCAGACGTGACTTTAATTCTGGAACGGACTTTAGCCCTAAAATATCAGGCGTTAATTCTCTTTAAATCTGTCTCTCCAAGCATAGAATACAGTTATCTTTAGCGGATAAATCTTCCTTTCTTCTCAGAAAGGTCGTCATTCATTTCTACTCGAGAACCATGCAGTAAGATTCATGGTCATTACTTTCAATAACATTTGGTCATTCGCTGTCTGTAAGCACCACTATATATATATATATATATATATATATATATATATATATATATATATATTTATATATATATATATTAACTTTTTACACACATACACGTGTGTGAAACATCAATATACACTAAGTGAGCAAGTCCCAAAGAGAGTCACTAGAAGAATGCAGTTGCATACAACCGTGCACTAAACGAGCATTAAATAGTCAGAGTTTTACAGATAATTGTTCAATGAGATTCTGGAAGGTTTGAGAAAGGGATTTTGTGTTACAGGTGATAGTCTTCAACGCGATAATCTTTAGAGTCTTCAAACTTGAAGCTGTCCAATAACCTACGGTCTCCAAAGCCAGAGGGAAGAACTTTCCGCCAGCAGCAGCAACGATATCATCATAGTAGGCATCTTTTTCCATTTCACCCGCCAATGCGGCGGCACCAGCACTGGTTGCAGCGGCAACGATGTAGCCGGACTGGAGGAAATTTCTAACAGTTATGTCAAAAAAAGCAGGTTTTCCATTGGTAAAATCAGGATGATAAATGTCACTTGGTCGACGAAGATCTCGGCCACCTATTCTCTGTTCCTTCTTTACTCCACTATTGTCGGTGTGGAGGGCGTGCCAGACAATATTCCTCAAACTGCCATGTCGTTTTGTTCGCAGAGTGATCACTTCCACAGCTCAAAACGTGGTCCCCAAACTGATCAATGATATGACCACACACACACATCTTTGGGCATTTGGATGTGGTGGTAATCCCAGCCAGATCCTTATTGATGTGATGAACTTATGTTTCGAAAATGCCAGCCTAAGTTTTTTATTGGGAACAGCCCTGAGTCAGGCTCCAGCGTGAATGGACGAGATGGTATTAATACGAGCATTATCTCTTATGCTGCTGTTGTTTTCAAAGAAGCATAAACCAAGTCATCTATTTGGACCTGAAATGATTTTGAGAAAGTCCTGAAGAAACGGCATCCGTATTCATCAGGTTGTCAGAGTTTGTGAATAAATTAGTAAAGCACATGTTGGCCAACTCTTCACCAGAAATCTTATGTGTTGAAGGCTGTAGAAAAGAGACCGTACCACAATGTAATAGGCGATCAGTTAAATGGCGAGTCATGTGGCAACTTCCGAGGAAGGCCGCTGATGATGAAATCCGGGCCTCACGCAAACTTAAACCGCCAAAGCGAATTAGCAGGGAAGCTTGTACCAAAGTGCATCCGAAATAGAGGCGTGGGTGATATTACCCAGGGCTTGACGAAGACCACAGTGAAACCGCTCAAGTTGAGGATTCGCAGAACCAGGTGGAACTGTTCGCAAGAGATGGTTAATTTTAGATAAACTCAGACAAATTCTTAGCAAGTGGAGTGCTATTTGCGGGTTGTCTAGATCTGGCAAACGATCTTGTGCATCCAGTACTTTATCGATACGAGACTTGAAGAAGTTGTCAAAAAACTCATGTGACCCAAAAATGGGAGAGCCAAGTAATTCGACCCCATTGGAAGACACATATAAACGATGCATCTCAGGAGGGAAACTTGGAAACTCTTGGTCTCCAGACGGCCTAAACACTTCGAATTTGCCAAGGTATATATATATATATATATATATATATATATATATATATATATATATATTATAGCTTGGTTAAGGGCAACAGCAAACAGAAATCTCGGCCTGGCTATGCTGCTTCAGCATGAAGTTATAGTTGCCATCATGTCATGGTTAGGCATTCCTATATTTCCTGCAGCAAATTCCAACAACGCTTTAAGATTTATATGTGATCAAGCTTTGGTGATCATCTGTTAGGTTGCAGCTATGACAGTACGTTGTTGAAACGTTAGAATGCTTTATGTCATATAATGTGGCATGCATTATTGTCTAACAACAAATCTTGTAGAAGAGAACAGAACTGTTCTGCTAATCATTAATCTCGTCCTGGTGACATTTATTATCCCTTACTTCTTTAACATAATGGAAACCCAGCTTTTTTGTCATCACTGTTCGCAATTCATTGCAACCACGTTTTGTCTGCACTGCTGCCATTAAAGCTGGTGCAGCTGGAAATGCTGGAGAAATGGAAAAAGACGAATGACACGAGTTTAATGTGACTCAATGTGGAGCAGATTTCTTTCCTATCTCTGACGTTTGGGATATTGAGCTTCGGCCAGTCGTAAGACTAAAACTATAGCTTTAAAAACTATAACCTTCTCTGGGAATACTTTGAATCAAGCTCTCCTGAATCTTTCTGAACAATTATCTGTTAAAGTTTGGAAGTACAATGCAAAAGTTAATTCTATGAGAATTGCATTAGAGCATGATCTTGCGTTTAGGGAGTTTTTTCTTCATTAGATGACACTTTGATGTATTACTAAGTTTTAAGTTAGGGCGGGTATGGCTAGATGTAGATGTTACAATATATATATATATATATATATATATATATATATATATTTGTGTTGATGTAACGAGCGTTTGCTGTACTCTGTTTAGTAATACTAGTAATACACTTTCTCCTGGTATCAGTGTTAAAGCTAGATGTACTACTCGATGCGTTCTCTAAGATTGCCAGTTCTCTGACTGCTGTTCGAAAGGTTTAATTAATCGTACCATGCGGAGAATTGATCATGCTTGCCTCGTCGACATCTGTTGTGTATTTACACTAACGTACACAATTAGTGCGTGCGAGACTTCAGAACACCGCATACTAACTCAATTCGAATTCGTGTTTTGTGTTACAAACGGTGGCGTGGCAGTACGTATAAACATGTGAATAATCAGTCAAACGACTACTCAGTCAATTCTGTAAACAGGAAAATGTAATTACGTCATGCATAGACTCGTACTAGATTTATAATTATGAGTTCGAATACGACAGGTAGTTACATGGACTTGTAAGAATGTTGTTCGTGTTTAGTTCTAGTACCAGACAAGCCTGCTCTTCAGTGTAATCTCACGTTTACGACAAGTACAAATGCATCAATGACTTGGATAGTCAACAGCAACGGTGGTGAGGACGTCTCACATTATGCCGTAGTATTGAGTGAAAATCTGAATTTCACAAAGATAGCATATTCAGAGAAGCTATCTGTGATTGACAATTCTGACTTGACACAGGAGGGTGGAACGGTTACTGTACATGTGCCATGTCTAGCTGAAGGGACAACATATTATGCAAAGGTTGAGGCATCAAACAGTGTTGGTACTACTGCTTCTGCAATACAGTCTTGCTCTACACCTCGTGGTCAGTCTATCTGTTACTACTGGCGTGTATTAATTTGTTGTTTGGTCTTACATGCATTATGTTGTTTGTTTCTGTAGAGTTCATTATTGCAACCACGAGCTGCCAAAGAAGTATTTTTCTCTGATGACGTCATTTCCCTGACAGTAAAGGCTGAAGTCAACTGTCAAATTGACACCTACATTGTTAAAGATGTAGCATCTTCTGATAAACTCCAGTCATTCTATTCGTTTGAGAGTGGTATTTTAACTGTCACGATAACAGGACTGAAGGCAAGAAGAACTTATACAGTTCAAGTGTATGCAATCAATGATCAGTCACAGGAACGTCCATTAGGAAAACCAGTCACATTTCAAATATCAAGCCAAAGCAATGGTAAGAAACGAAATGTATTAATTTGAGTGGTGCAATACATCTCCAGATTGTGGGCAGCTGATGATCGATGCATCTCGTTTTACGTGAATTCTCTTGCCTTTATGATAAGTATAATTAATTAAGCTGCCACCTTGAGGTCCATTTTACCTGCCAATCATGTTCCAAGATGTAGATAGGCTATAATAGATGTACTGTACATATTTATAGGCCAAACACATGTTATCAAAGTAAAGGACAGACATAATCGGCAGTAATAGTAATGACAGTCAATTTAGAGATTTAGTTCCATGGACTAGCTATACAGGAATGAAGACGTTTGGTGTGTGACTGGCTATATATATGTAAGTGCCCAGTGTATGTACTGCAAATGATCACTTTATTTACCCACAGATTGACAACTATTCTTTGATATGTTTGTTATGTAGATAAACGTAAAGCTATAGATGTGTATAGCTGCTATGTTTTTGTTCTACTTTTGTACAGTGTTAATACCTTTCCGTCTGACTTTACTAGGGTTTAATAGATGTCTAGTTGCAAGAATTTTATCTAGACATATCTTGTGTGATTGTACAGATGGCCCTAGATAACAGGGGAGGGCGGGGTATCAGACAAGCTAGATTTACACAGCAATGAGGAAGATTTCTAGCTAGTACTTGGACGCGAATTCTACACAGTTGATATTGTAGAAAGATGAAAGCAACAAATAGTTTTGGGCCAACATCCGTTAGTACATTGTCTACAGTCAAAGCAACTACGTTGTCCGTCAGGTGTGTTCATGACGTTTGTTACGTGCACTTGTAGTTAGTGTACTCGGGCGAGTATTCGACCCTCAGCATGAGCAAATATCGTCACGTAATTACACCGTTTAGACCGTGTTAAGTTCATTAACTAATGTTCTTTAACTATAAATCATTAGTAATTACATAATTACATAATGGCTCATTGTTAGTATTGTGTGAGTGTCCTTTGAGACGTTCTTGGGCAACAGGCGAGTTTTATTACGAAAGAGTGGACTAATGATGTTCGGCATTGTTTCCGAACAGCGTATGTAGCAGTCCTCTGCGAGATTTGTCTCGTAAATCTAGAATCTGTTGTAATTTTAAAAAAGACGAGTTTATCTTGAGTTGACGTAATTGTTAAATCACGTGTATAGTGACGCAATTATTGACGTGCGGAGCTGCAAATTAAAGATGAAAATACCCCAACCAACTCTCAATCTAGGCGCAACTGGTACTGTAGTTGTCTTTTGTCAGTATAGCTCTACTCACTGATAGTTTGAGTATAGAACAGTATGCATGCTCTTGGATTATTAATTGGCTGAAGACATGCAAGAAATTCTATAGGTAGTTTGCTAACAGATGCTAGCCTTGCCCCAGAAACAGTGTGGATTGCAGCCCCGGGTGCGCCGCCATCACAACTACATGATGGCGGCGCATCCGGGGCTGCAATCCACGCTGCTTCTGGGGCGAGGGTAACCAGATGCTTCCTCTGCTGGTTTCTATATAACGTACAGTTCTCACAGTTCTCCTGGTCTCTGATGTAGGCATGGGTCGCAAATCGAAACGCATGCATTCTAATGATCAAGATAAGTATAGATGCATGACTTTCTAGAGCGTGTAGAATGTATCCTGAAAGATTGGAAACACCTAACTGTTTAGGAACCTTTTGGGCCAAGGGGTCACGACAGCACCAATAGTTTTTCTGTGTTACTGCATTACTCTCAAATGCATTAGCTAACTAGCAGAAGAGTGTTTGGCCGCACAAAACCTTAACTAAACACTTTTTAATACCTACCATGTCCAGGATCATTTGCATGTTCAACCATTTACACGTGTGTTTTACGATTTTCTCATTATAGTTGCTGCGTATAGGTCATTCATCAAGTGTTGTAGCTACTTCGGTTGTAGCAGTTGTGATGACGATCATTCTCATGATTGCTGGTGTGATAGTATGCTAATAAAGAAAGAAGAGAGATGCTACCAAGACCACTGAAAAGACGCAAGTGGCTACTAACACGTAGTGACAGCTGTAAAAGTTTCTGCATGCATGGCTACGCGAGTCTATAGTTTTTGTAGTACATGCGTTTTCTTACTTACATGCAAAATTGCGTCTCAATAGGAGTTATTCTGCATGTTGTGATCCATACATGGATTGCTTCTCTTCTGGTAATACGTTTAGACAATAACGTGTTTGTCTGTTTTGACTATATTCAATGCTCTTTCGCTGTTTGAACTTTCACAATACCTAGAGAGAAATCGCTACTTGAGAGTAAACACAACATTTTAGTGCCGTATTTCTTCACGGTGTAGTTAATTGCAAAAGCGTTTTTATTCGAAGGCGGTGTCTATAGTTTAAAGTAGGCATCTTCATGCACGTTGATGCATAAACTACCGCTGCATAGACTCGGAGCCTGCATGGAGAGAGCTATAGCGGGATGGGGAGTCTGGCCGCACTTATTAAATTCAACGATATCTAATGCTCCTGAAAACACATGACGTCTCGTTTACATCCACTGAAAGTTTTAAACGTTGCTCAGTTTGTCGAAATTTCCTTGCATGGATACTTGAGCTTGCGTCGATGAGAGACGGATCGGGAAATCGCGGTCCCTATATCTAAATATGATTCAGGTAGATAATAATTGCTGCATGTCCTTGTGCTGTCTTTGATTGGAATTACTATAGCGTTCTGTGATTGTATTATCTAGCATTAGCATCACATGCTACATTGCTCTAATTCTCAACCGTAATTAAAAGATTTAGAACGGTCGGAGACCATGGTTTAACAAAGCTAATTAATTAACGACTATATTTTACAGAGAGACGTATTGCTACACAGCTGGCACAATTCCATTCGTCTTTTCTGCGGTCGCGTACAGCATTTTCAGGGATTATAGAGGTAGGGAACGACTCACAGTCATTGTACAGAACAGTATGTATATATTATCGAAAATTTCCTGCAAGAAGCAATGAGTAACAACAGAGATCGACGTTTCACGACGCCTGTGCGGGCGTCTTACCCTAACCTTGTCGCACAAGAAAAAAAGCAGTCCGCCCAGTGTTGTGCACAAAGCATGAAGAGGTATGGAGTGCCAACCGTACCAAAACTAGTTCTCTTTTACACTATCTAATACACAAGAGATACGTGGTATATAGATATAGCAGTACTTGAGAGAACGACTTTGGAACGTTTGGCGGTCAATAGGATGCAGGTGCAGATAGCAGCTATCTCGTCTGGTTGCACTACCGAAAGGATTCGATGCCATTTGGGAAGTTTTTAGGAGAATTACAGCTAAGGTTATCTGCTCAGGAAAACAGACACAATTCCATTCTTTCATCTGTGCAATTCAACATGGTGTGGCTACTGAAGGTGGAGTTGAGCTTATAGTTCATCTTGCTCAAGCATTGATTGAAGCAGATTGGGTAATGTTAAAATGAGACATTAAGAATGCTTTCAATTCAATTAGTCGACAACACATGTTACAGCAAGTATGCAACCATTTTCCGGACTTGTATCCAACATGTATGGTCATGTCAGCTTACTTGTGTATACTATGGGCCATAGAACTGTCATCCTTCAGTCGCAAGTAGGAGTACATCAAGGAGACCCTTTGGGCCCCTCTTTGTTTTCCGTTGCAATTCAACCATTACTCTTTACGGTGCAGAAGCAACATCCTCGAGTTCAAACTCTGGCATATTTCGGATAACGTCTTCTTGATTGATTCGCCAGAAGATACTGTGAATGCCTTTCAAGACATACAATGTCAATTTGAGTCAACTGGACTAATCGTCTCTAACCCGAAATGTGAAGCATATGCAATGGCCTATCCTGATGAGTGGTCCACTGACACTGCCATCAACACTCCTGGCATTGACATACTGAGAACCCCAATTGGGACACAAGATGACGTCACCTCACGCTGCATTGACAAGGCAAAGTGTTGTACTAAACTTTGTCTAAAACTGCTAGAATTGGACGATGCACAGTGTTCTTTACTGCTACTTAGGCATTGTCGCGTTCCTAGCTAGTCTCAACCATGTTATTTGGGTACAACTGCATGTCCTACCGGAACAACTCAATGGAGCTGCTTTAATACATGATGACCAGACATATCAAACTTTTTCTTCAATCATGGGCTTGGATGTATCAGACCCTGATTCATGGTTTCAGAGTTGTTTGCCTATTAGGCATGGAGGGTTTGGTCTCTCCAGGATGCAATCAGTCGCTCCCATGGCATTCCTAGCAGCTTGGGCTCAAACGTCTCGGGAACTGTCTTTGTGGTTGAACTCACATGAGTTGATTGACAACTTGTTAGAAAGACAGTCTTGTGAAGGATTTCTCTCTCTCTCTCCATCTGTTACTAGCGTAGGCAACTATACAATAACAAATGCCAGAGAAATCCTTATTAAGTAAAAAATCCCTCAGTCAAATTCTTACAACATCGTGTCACTTGCACAATGATTGATCATGATTACAATCTTCTGTTAGGAAAAGAAAACTCAGAGAAAGTTTCAACCAGACTTAGATCAGTCAGTGGAAAGAGAGCTGGTGCCTTCTTGCACATAATCCCAACGGCAAACGAGCTTGCATTAAAACCAGGTGAGTTTCGCCTAGCGCTTGTTTACGTTTAGGGCTTCACTTCATGCAATGCAAGATAAATACGATTGTGGGACACACTTTGATTCTTTGGGTATCATCTCTTAGCATGTAAACACGGAGGAGGCCCCATCTGGGCTCATGACTCGATTGTAAAGTCTTGTCAGAATGCCTGAAAGAGTTAGCCTTTCTCTACAAGAAAGAACCAAAAATACATATCTGAACAATAAGGATAGACCTGATATTCTCATATGTAACACAGGTAATTTTGTCTGATCAGGAGATAAATATTTCACTTGCTCATGCCTGGAGTAAAGCGGTCATCAAACATTGCGCCAAACTGATTGGATTTGCTGCAAAGAAAAGAGTAGAAATGAAAAATGATAAATACGGCAGTGAGACTCTTTCAGGAGGTAATGCATCCAAATGCATACCTGTAGTGTTTGAGCACTTTGGCACCTGGAGTGTTGCAACTGACCGTCTGCTTGAACACTTTTTCACTTAGATTATATCAAAGATCAAGAAGGAAAGAACAACTCTGCTGACTTCAAGACCTACTGGAAAATTTACATGATAAAATTTACATGATATCAAATAAAAATCTATTTATCTATCTATCTTTAGCTAATTACCTATTACTAAAACCCGCGGTTCTTCAAAGCTGTCTGGACGTGCTATTTGTTTTCCTCTAGATCGAGTTTACTTCTTCTCGTGTACGCATGCGTCTACTAGGTATATGATTAGCCTAGATATATAATATAGTCAGTCTTCGTGTACTGTACTTGGCGTCCGTTTCCGGGTATCCCCAACACCACATTTGGTGACGAGGATATTCTACAACCCTACATGGCAGAAGCAGACCAGCAGCAACAGTCACTACGAGCTCCGCCCATCAGCGTGCAGCCGCCGTCACCGTTCTTGCAGTTTCCCGGCGATCCTCCAGTCGCGTGGTCTCGATGGTATCATGCATTTGAAACATATTTGCTCGCCGCAGGTCTTGATGCTTTGCCTGATCGTCGAAAGAAGGCTCTTTTGGAGCACTGCTTGGGTACAGAGGGTCAGCGCGTATTAGCCACCCTGGACGTCCCACAACAGCAACCAGCAAACGACGAGCAACAGCCTGCTGAAGCACAACAGTATCAGAGCATTGCGAGCGAACTCACAGCACACTTCGGCACACAGGCAACCGTGATCACTGAGCGACATCGATTCTGGCATCGTTCACAGGTCGCAGGGGAAACCATTAAGCAATACGTCTCCGCCCTCCGGCAGTTAGCAGCGAGGTGTCAATTTGGCGTTCTTCATGATCAAATAATTCGCGATCAATTTATCGAAAAGGCAACGTCTTCGGCAATTATGGAACGACTTCTCCTCGAAAAGGACGGTTTGTCATGCACGAAAGCACTGGAAATCGCCTGCCAAGTGGAATTCTCAAAGCAAGAAGCCATGCAGATGGGCGGGACCTCATCCGCATCTGCACGACCCAGAAAAAGTGACATACAGAGAGTAGCACGAAAACCAAAGCAGCCCAAGCAGACGCCACGATTGCCGCGATATGGTCGATCTGCATCACAATCTTCAACTCAATCGGTAAAATCGTCTCCGTATTGCGGAAATTGCGGTATGTCAGGCCACAAACCTGGTTGTTCATTTTGTCCTGCTAAAGGAAAAGAAGGCTTTCGATGCCACAAGTTGAACCATTTTGGCCGATGCTGTCGATCTTCCAAGAATTTCTCCGGATCATCCAAAGTCCGATCCATTATCAATAAGATATCCACCTGTCAACAAACAGATTTCAAACTGTGCTGCCTTGTTGTGGTTGGTCATAACCTCAGTTTTATCATTCAACGTCGGAGCCAAAGTGTCAATCATTAATCAAGAAACCTGGCGTCGATTGTTTCGCAACTATAAGTTGCAAACCACTTCAACTCAGCTTACCGGATATGATGGGAAACCAATCAAGGCATTGAATACGGTTTCATTGTCTGTACAGCATGAAGATCAGCCAGCCAGTCAATTTCAGCCCTTTGTGACAACGAAGAGATCCAATTTGATGGGAGTCGATCTTTTCGATCACTTGGGATTCTCGATTGCTACACAACTCCAAGTTCCAGTGTTAACCTTGGGTGTAGTTAAAATCACCAGACGTTGGCCGTCTCTTTTTCTTGATCGTGAACTTCGAGAGCTAGATGGATACGCTCACGAGCCTAGGATGGACCCGATGATTCCTCCAGTTATTCAGCGTTGCCGTCGCTTGCCACCGGCACTACGAGATGAAGTCTCAGCTGAGCTGAAACGTCTTCAAGCACAAGGCATCATTGAACCCATTGACTCATCTCCGTGGATCTCTAATCTGCTTGTTGTCAGAAAGAAGACTGGAAGTATCCAACTTTGTGTGGATCTCAGGGAGGTCAACAAGGCAGTCACTCTTGACAAGTATCCATTGCCTACAGTTGATGAACTAGGTAGCCAGTTTCACAGCAGCAAGGTGTTCAGCAAATTGGACTTATCTCAAGGTTATTTGCAAATACCACTAACAGAGAAAGGAAGAAATATGACTGCTTTCGTCAGTCATGATGGCATTTTCCGGTTCAAACGAATGCCTTTCGGACTCTCGTCTGCTCCTAGTTCATTTCAGAAGATAATGGTGTCAACTCTTGCTGGCTCAAAAGGTTTCTCTGTCTACATGGATGACATTGTTGTTCATGGGGCTACCCAAGAAGAACATGATAGACGATTGTCTGCTGTCTTGGATTCCCTGCAAAATCACAATGTGACTCTTAATAGCACAAAGTGTGTGTTTGGAAGCGAAGAAGTTCAATTTTTGGAGTTTCGGGTTTCCAGTAATGACATTCATTCAACCCATTCAGTCATATGTAGATTCAATTTCTACCATTCCAGCTCCAACAACAGTTAAAGAACTGATGTCATTTCTTGGAATGGCGAACTATTGCCTAAAATTTATACCCCATTACGCAAATATAACGGCACCATTGAGAAACCTGTTAAAGAAAGATATTACTTGGGACCGACCAGATACATGCCAAGCATCATTCGAACAAGTAAAGGCATCTCTCACTACTTCTACTGTGTTGTCGCATTTTTCGTCTTTAGCATCGACAGTCGTGACGTGTGATGCATCAGCAACTGCTCTTGGTGCAGTGTTATCACAGGAAGTTGATGGTCAGGAGAAGCCAACTGCTAATGCTTCACGAGCACTCACCGATGCCGAAAAGAAGTACTCATTGGGCGAACGTGAAACAATCGCTTGCATTTGAGCATGTGAACATTGTCATGTTTACCTGTATGGTCGTTCGTTCACACTCAGAACTGATCACCAGGCTCTCACTACTCTTCTGTCCTCATCCGGAACTGGACGACGTCCACTTCGCTTGCACAGATGGTCTGATCGTCTTCACCAGTACACCTTTACTACCTCTTATCAGCCTGGAAGTCAGAACTAGGTAGCTGATTGTTTGTCGAGAACACCCAGAATATTGTCTGGTCCCGCCTCCCCAACACAGGAGCCAGTGCAGCTACTGACAGCACCTTTCAATAACATTATCACCTTGGATGACCTCCGTCGTGCATCAGGAAATGATGATCTGTTATGTCAAGTCTGCAAATTTACCATCAACGGCTGGCCACGTACGATCGAGGATAGTCTATTATGGCCACTTTATCAGATCAGAGACGAGCTCTCAGTCTGGAATGACAGCTGTTTGGCCAGAGGAGAACGGTTGGTCATACCTGCATCTCTTCAGCAGAAGGTCTTATCTATGGCTCACGAAAGCCATTCAGGCATGGTCAAAACCAAGCAGAAGTGTCGTACCTCAGTGTGGTGGCAGGGCATCGATAAGCAGATCGAAGACCATGTTCGAAGCTGTGAAGCTTGCATTCAGAGTGGAAAGTCCATTAAACGCACAAAATTACCTCTGAACCCAGTGAAGTGGCCAAAACAATCATATGCATGGCAGAAGCTACAGATTGATATAGTTGGTGAGATTCATGGTGCTTCCTCCACTCACAAGTACATCATCGTTGTCCATGATCTGCATTCTAAGTGGCCTGAAATACATCCATGCAGTCATGTCAGCTCTCAGAGAGTCATCTCCTTCCTATGTGATCTTTTCACAGGGTGGGTCTCCCGGAGGTTATAATTTCGGACAATGGTCCTCAATCCCGATCATACGAATTTACATCTTTTCTGGCCAACAAAGGGATCAAGCATTCCACAACAGCATTCTGTCATCCGCAATCTAATGGAGGAGTTGAGCGATTCAACCAAACGCTAAAGCAGGGCCTACGTACACACAGAGCACAAGGTCTCCATTTTCATCAGGCTCTCCAAGAAACCCTTCTCAATTATCGATCCTCACGTCATTGTACAACGGGATACGCTCCTTCTCAGCTTATGATTCGACGGCAGTTTCGACTACCTCTTAGCATTTTACAACCTCCATTCCAAGTCGTCACTTCAGATGTGCCCGGCACTGACCAGCTAGCCCAGGACATCAAAAACCAACAAGCAAAGATGAAGGCATACTTCGATCACAAGCGCCCAGTGCAAATTCCAAAGTTTCAACCGGGTCAGCTTGTAAGAATAAACAATCCAAACAGACGGCATAAGATGGCACCAGCATGCTCTAAACCAATCGTCATCAAGAAGCAAGTCTCCCCAACTTCATTCCGGTTATCAGTTGATTCTCTCTGGAACGCCGACCTCCTCATTGAAGCTGCAGCGGTTGCTCCATTTCCTCAGTCTGACCGAAAATAGAAAAGGGAGGGGATGGCTACGCGAGACTAAAGCCTGGTTCACAATATGACGCCGAATCTCAGTTGAGCGTCAAACTTCAAAGAAACCGCCTCGACGTCGGCAGCATCCGTTGATGTTGACGCCGACGCCGACGCTGGAATAGGATTCGCTTCTAGTGTCAACGTCGACGCCGACGCCGGCGTCAATATTGTGAACCAGGCTTAAGTCTGACCTACTTGATCGTTCGAGTCGCGTTCCTGCTGAATCTAACGCAGTCTCTCACGAAGCACGGTCTCACTTCGATGAGGCAATCGTCCTACCTTCAGGCCCGCTGCTCACTATGATTTCACGTGGACTACACTAGATGACTTTACAGTGTTGCATTACAGTCCTTGTTCTGTTGTGTTGCGTTAGATCTTACAAAAGGGGAGGGAAAATGTCGTGTACGCATGCGTCTACTAGGTATATGATTAGCCTAGACATATAATATAGTCAGTCTTCGTGTACTGTACTTGGCGTCCGTTTCCGGGTATCCCCAACACCACACTTCTGTTAACTTAATTAAGGGGTATTTTTGCGCTCTATAGCGTACATCGTTCTGTTCAAATTGGATGCCAGTCAGATGTGATTGATCATTCTATAGATTACAGGACTCTAGGTACAGCGCTCTAGGAAAAGCAATTAATTGTCTACCAATTTCTGCTTGACAGGATGCAAACTGTCGTTTACTAGCTAACCTGTTTCGAATTAAAGCCTGTCACCCGCTAGCTTGTGTGGAAATAAGCCTGAGGAAATTCACGATACAGGCGCGTTTTGCGCTACAATGGGCGGGAGCAACATAAACTCCCGGATGCGCACTTACTTGTCTTAGACGTCGCCAGTTCGAAGATGTTGCTGCAGTTGCACGGAACATGTCTCTGCTTTGCAAATCAGTTACTGCAGCGATCAAGTCATCACTAGCAACGGTTGACATTACGGGAGAGACCAGAGGGAAGAGGCAAGGAAGTCCGTGCACGTGCTTCAGAATCAATATATACGGCTAGTACACAGTGGTCAAGTAGGCTACTATCGATCCATGTGCATCAGCAGTTTGTGTCTCTATCAAAACATGTGTTTATAGTTCAGCAAGTTATACCGACGCACGCACTACGGTAGGTTGTTGAATTACTAGGTTGTTTTTCTGTTTTTCGATTCGTTTAAACGTCTCAGTCTATTCGTATGTTTGTCTCTATGTCTGTCACTGTCAGACTATATGTCTAGCTGTCTGTCTGTATTTCTGTCTTCCTATCTGTCGGTCTAGCTGTTTGTCTGTTTGTCTGTTTGTCTGTTTGTCAGGGTGTCTAGCTATCTATGGTCTAGCTGTTTGTCTGTCTGTCAATACATACATATTTCTTATACAAGACATTACAGCTAGTCGGCAAGTTCTAAGAAAACTTGGACCCAAGAGGTTCCTAATTACGACTAAGAATAAAAACGTTGACAATCATATGCCTGTCGATCTTCCTGTCTGTTTGTTTGTCTGTCTGTCAATAGTAGTATGTTTAACAATGATAATGACAAGAACTATTATCAGCAAGCTTAGAATAGAGTCAATGACTAAAATAAAGTTTTTACTACATGTATAAACTTAATTAAAAGTAAGTCTGATTCCATCCTTTAAAGGTATCCGTTTTATCAGTCGTTCATCGAACAAACATCTGGTCCAGTTTACGAAGACTTTGTTCTTCATCTGACAGTGAGGAGACCTTTGATCATAATGGTGTTGCTGTTACATTTTTGAAGTTGAACTGAGAACTTCTTTCTGTTGGTCCAAGAATTTACTAGGGTTTGGTCTTCCTGACTCATTGACTGAAGATTTAGAGAGATGCTGTGAGACTTTTAAAACCCCATCTGCCAAAATTCTTTACGACAAGAGGTATCATTTTGACAGAGGCACCACTAACTCTTATTTCAGAGCTGTTTTTGATATGTATGAGCAGATCCTGGGAACACATTTGAACTTTGTCGGTGCATGTGCCAAGACAGTGCATGTCTAAATCAAAACTGGATCTGGAATGCACATCATGAACTGTAATGTACGGTCTGCTATTGGTATTGAGTAGTAATTTTTTGCTCAATGCAGTGAGGTATCTATGAAGATTTCTGAGACATTCAGCTCAGATCATAGCTATAGACTCATGAAACCAGACATACAGCACCACCACCTGTTTTGCATGTGATTAGGTGGTATCCACTGCTGATTGCTACTCTGTAATCACCTTTGTGTGCAATTTAGGAAAGATGGGCAGACCCAGCCTCATTAAACAAGTTAAATGAAATTTGCAAGAGTTGAGTGCAAAAACTCTGTGAGGTGGGAACTGCAGTGATCAGTGCCTCACGTGTGACCAAAGTCGGGCTGAATCATGACTGGTGGGGCTTCTTTCAAAAAGCAGTACGTGAATCATGTTTTGGATTTTGCTTGTGAGAAAATTCAACTGTCATTCAATTTTCTTCTGCCCTGGTATGAAATCTAAAAAACTCTTGGCAGGAGTAATGGAATTACAAGAGCATTGCCACAAGATCCAGATTTAGATTTTGATTAGTGATCAACACATTGTGAAAGTACGGATGTTTGTCTGTTTGTCTGTCTGTCTGTCTGTCATTACATCTATTTCAATTTAATTGAGCTGTGATAACAATAGCAAATAGCTAACTGATTCGTTGCATGACAATAACGATAAGAGAAACGTCTAAAACAACCCACTACATTCATTTAACTACTTGGCTAAAGAGATAATGTTATCCCTTTCTCTAGAAAGTCTCCAAGTCAAAGGGCAATTGTCCTGTCCAGACAAAGCATTCGGAATTTTTGCAATGCACATTTGCATTAAATATTGCATCTTTGCAGTTGAATTTGCCAGCTTTGTTGCCAGTATGTAGTCTTTTAATTAAACTGTGCACTTGTTAGTCTCCCAAAGTCATCTCTGGAACGTTTTGACAAATATGGTTTTCATTTCTTCTAGTAGCTTCGAGATCGATCTGCTCTGTGCATTGTAGCTGAAGTTGGAAAAATGTCCGAGCTCCAAAGATGTGCAAGTTCTATACATAAATTACACTGCAACCATGCAATACCCATATCAAAAACAACTGCACGTCTCAGTGTGTGTGTGTGTGTGTGTGTGTGTGTGTGTGTCTGTCTGTCTGTCTGTCTGTCTGTCTGTCTGTCTGTCTGTCTGTCTGTCTGTCTGTCTGTCTGTCTGTCTGTCTGTCTGTCTGTCTGTCTGTCTGTCAGTCTGTCTGTCTGTCTGTCAATAACATTTATTTCAAACATACATTTATAATACAATGCTAGCAAGGTTTGTTTGTTTGTCTGTCTGTCTGTCTGTCTGTCTGTCTGTCCTTTTTGTTTGTTTCTGTCTTTTCGTCTATCTGTCTGTGTGTATGCAGGTTGGCCTTGTCTGTTTCAGTTTGTGTGTTATTTGTGTGTTATTCAGCATGTTTCTTGCCAATGTTGCCATCAGCAGGACAGCTGATATCAATAAGAATACAAGTGTTTGTTTTATTTCTGAGACAGATTACTGGACGATTGGCTTTGATCCTCTTGGCAGTGGGGATGGTGGCATCCCACATCATAGTAATGTCATCTGTCTCCACAAGTCTATCAGGATGATGCAGGTACCATCTACTCTCCACTGCAACCCCAAAATGGCGACAAACATCCCGGTGAATGATGGAGACCACCTGATTGTGTCGATCAGTGTAGTCCATCGGTGCCAGAATTATTTATTATTATTATTTACACTATAGTGCCATATAAGACTTAGTGCTACGTCTCTATGAGGTTATTTCATTTATTCAATGATGAGAATGTCTGAACTAATCTCTGTCTAAATTTATTGGTGTTGTGTGAGTGTCATTTGTTGTTTTGTAATTTTCTCTACTGCTTCTGGGCAAAACCAATGTCACACTTACTGAATTAATGTATCTAGACAGAGCGTACTCTCTTGTTGTCATGAAATCCTCCTCTTCTCTCTTTGTATGCTGTTCCATCTACAGCTTAACTTAATTAAGTAATTAAATATTATTACTTTTGGAGGTACCCATTAATGGACAGTTGCCTGTGATAGTAGATCAGCAGTGGACTTAGTTGCCTAGTTTTGACATGTATGTGTATGGGAACATGATTTCTTTGTTTCTACTTGCAATTGGCTCGATCGGTATCCAACTCATGTTGGTGTTTTCTACAAAAATGCAACATTGGTATGTGAGAAGCTTTGACTGACGTCTCGACAATGCAGAGATAGACATTGTGACAGGCTTGTACCTGTTATTAATAATACATATATTAACTTAAGGCCTTGTCAGCTATAGTGTTTGGTATCTAACCACCTAGAATTTTACAGCTCAAAATCAGTACTTTTGGTTGCCAATCATCCAGGATGTGGAGGAGGATTCCGTCTACTTTCTCAGTTTTTACGATGTTGTTTCATGGATGATTACAGCTAACTGCAACGTGGAACATTAATTTATGACTATAAAGACAGTGTTGCACTCGTGAAGCACCGTGACCTGATATTATTAGATCATATAGGATTTTTCTTTTTGCTTGACCTGGCTGTCACTTACTGAAAAAGCTAGGTTACCTAGACTAAAAACACTGAGCTAGCTGCAAATTGTTCTCAAATAGAGGTTAATTGCAACAAGACGTAAACACTATTATAGTATATGCATGCACACGTGATAACTAAATTGGTGGCGTATCGAGGCATGGTACAGGGTTTCTCCACATTTTAAATCTAACCGTCTACGTAGTAAAGTGTTGGCCGGCTTGGTGGTGCATGTGCAATATCTTGCAGCGAGTTCTTTGTTTGATATCCTTGTCGTAATGCATTCGTTTATTGCTTGTTCGGACATTAAATTGTTCTTCACTAACTGAAGCGTTTCCTTTATGTTTTGATTGCATCCTAGATTGTAGTAGACTCACTGGCGGTTAGTAAGTAATATTTACATGCACTTACAAGTTGTAAATGCGGAATTTACAATGTCTACAGTGCTATGATAAGATAGACATTGAAAAAGAAGATAGCGAACTTCCATCTATGGTGCTGTAATCTCTAGTTGCAAGGCACTATTTGGAAGAACTATGTGAGTGAAAATCATGGTACGTCAAGAGTTTTCTTGCTCTGCCTATTTCTGAACACTATCTCTGAAATTTTGAAAAACTATCTAAGAAGTCGACTGTAGCGTGTGGAACATTTTAATTTCTGCGTATATTTGTGCACGTGATCACGATGAATCTTTCTCTTCTTCAAGTCCCCCCGAGATTATCCCAATACTTTAATTCAGAGCTGTCATTGAACTGCCAACTATCTTGTAACCTCACGATAGGGGATCAGCTAGAGAGAATTAATGAAGAATGCAAGTTCCTTGCATGATGTTAGCATTAGCTAAGTTTTTAGATTGCGCTGCGTTGTTTCAATACGCGTCTTTTGTCTTACAAGATTGAAAACGAGCAAGTATGAGTCAAGAGAGGTCAAACGCGACATGAAGACATAACGGTATAGATATAGGCACGGATCTGCAAATGCAGTCATATAACTAGAAGACACATGCATATACTTTTTTGTAGATCCCTGGTAGAACATAACAGGCCCAGCAGCTTGAGGCCCTTGCAGTTACCACAGCCTGGGTAGAGGAGGTGCACAATTAAGGTCAATGCTGATTTTGCAAGCAGCTCAAAAATTAATATTATCGTACAAGCCTAGTATGAGAGAGTTTTCAGGCACAGCAAAACGTGCTAGCTTGTTTATTCTCTTGGCTAATTTAGCCCGTTGTAGATCTAGGATTTACTAGACGAGTGTACTGGACTTTTCGATGTGGGCGTGTCCATTTTTTGAAGCATAAATTTAATGGGTTTACAGCGACGTGTTTATGAACAAGTAGCAAGACTAGAGAATTTGTTCTCATTTGTAACAGGTCATACTGTAATCTAGACTGTTGTTTTGACATTGGACTATCAACTAAAATAAAGAAAAAATAGCTCCAAACTGGGGCACGTGCTTCCATGCAGTGTCTCGCCTGGATCCACTTCTGATATAAGGCCTCAATAATGAGAAGTCCAAAACAAAACCAACAATAAAAAAATTTTGCTACCATTTTGAAATGGCGCTCTTACACTTGTGCCCCTTACTAGTAGCTACTGTAGTAATCTGCGAAGCCTGGCTACGCCACTGAAATTTACTAAATTTAATTAATTTCTGTTTACTTTCGTATTCGCCATTGTTGTCGGTTTCATTATTTCAACTTTCATAACATCAAATGTAAGCATATCGAGTAATGTAGTTACGCAAATTCCCGCTAATGTAGACTATTAAAAATTGTGCAAATAAATGCATGATGAAGAAATGAACATCCTAAAGACATCCAAAACATGAGTCTGAATAAGTTGCAAACTATTTAATTAATATGTACCTTAATATCTAGAAATCTGCAACCTTTACCTAATTAATGAATTAATTAATTTTAGATCTGCAAATTGTTTGGTGCAGCTACGTGTATACGTCATACACTCTGCGTCACGTTACCATGACGAATCTAAACGACTCGCAAAGTCTTCAAATTTTTTAACATGCAAAGTCCGCAAATGTTCAACCACAACGAAATCGATTCTTTCGACGCGCACGATCAATAGCAATTATCATTTCGAAGAAAAGGGCGTGTCTCTATCTGATTGGCCGGAGCGAGTTTTGTTGAAATTCTTGCGGTAAACGACTGCATACCTTTCAGTGCTCGTCGTCGTCGGTGTCGTGCTTCTTCCAAGAGCGAGAACATCTGGCATTTCGAGTTGACAGAGCCTATCAGTTATTGTTGAAGATGAGAGTGCAACTATGGTGTGTGTTGTGTGTGTTGCTGACTGTAGTGGTCACCTTGAGTGGAGCAGTGGTCGGTAAGTCGATCTGCATGGCTGTTGCAAAGTGCCTGGATAGACGTAAAGGGGGATATTCGAATGCAGTGAGCAAGTCGCAGGTAGAGTCTGGTATCAATTGTCGGACACTCCCCAATATCGTACACTGGCGTACGGAAATCAGACGAAGAGTTCATGTATCTGTGGCATGAATGTAGAGAGTAGTCACACGATAACACGACAGACTACTAGTAGACTCATCTTGATCACTTAGCGTATTGCTCTTCGCGTCGACAAAATTGAACTTCCGCTGCTTTTCCCGTATATCGGACTCGCCCATCAGAAAACGGACAACCGCCGGTTTTTGCTTTCGACGGTACCACAGTTCACTGTCTGCACCTTGAAATAATAGGTACATGTCTCTTCTACTCGCAGTGAAAACAACAGATCGGCAGCTTTGCACGTTGCTCTTCAGGAAGCTCTAGAAGAGGAGCGGGTCTTGTTCTAGTATCGGACACCCGATTTGCTTGATACGAGTGCAATATAGGCGAGAACCGTGAAGAACTGTGTTAGTGTTGACTGCAGACGTCAACTAAATGCCCACCGAGCACGGAAAGTCTTTGACTCGCCTCCGTATCAAACAAAAGAAATATTTGGACAGAAAAGTAGATCTTGAAATGACTCATATGATGCATGTATGGTCAATATAAAAGGCGGAATAGACAACTACGATCGCAAAAAGCTGTGTTCTAGATGTATGGCGTGCCATCTCTGCCAAAACTCCTACAACGCAAACAGACTGCGGTAGTACAACGCAAACAGACTGCAGTAGCACAACGCAAACAGACTGCAGTAGCACAACGCAAACAGACTGCGGTAGTACAACGCAAACAGACTGCAGTAGCACAACGCAAACAGACTGCGGTAGCACAACGCAAACAGACTGCGGTAGCACAACGCAAACAGACTGCGGTAGTACAACGCAAACAGACTGCAGTAGCACAACGCAAACAGACTGCAGTAGTACAACGCAAACAGACTGCAGTAGCACAACGCAAACAGACTGCAGTAGTACAACGCAAACAGACTGCAGTAGCACAACGCAAACAGACTGCGGTAGTACAACGCAAACAGACTGCAGTAGCACAACGCAAACAGACTGCGGTAGTACAACGCAAACAGACTGCAGTAGCACAACGCAAACAGACTGCAGTAGTACAACGCAAACAGACTGCAGTAGCACAACGCAAACAGACTGCAGTAGTACAACGCAAACAGACTGCAGTAGCACAACGCAAACAGACTGCAGTAGTACAACGCAAACAGACTGCAGTAGCACAACGCAAACAGACTGCGGTAGTACAACGCAAACAGACTGCAGTAGCACAACGCAAACAGACTGCGGTAGTACAACGCAAACAGACTGCGGTAGCACAACGCAAACAGACTGCAGTAGCACAACGCAAACAGACTGCGGTAGTACAACGCAAACAGACTGCGGTAGCACAACGCAAACAGACTGCAGTAGCACAACGCAAACAGACTGCGGTAGCACAACGCAAACAGACTGCGGTAGTACAACGCAAACAGACTGCAGTAGCACAACGCAAACAGACTGCAGTAGTACAACGCAAACAGACTGCAGTAGCACAACGCAAACAGACTGCAGTAGCACAACGCAAACAGACTGCGGTAGTACAACGCAAACAGACTGCAGTAGCACAACGCAAACAGACTGCGGTAGCACAACGCAAACAGACTGCGGTAGCACAACGCAAACAGACTGCGGTAGTACAACGCAAACAGACTGCAGTAGCACAACGCAAACAGACTGCAGTAGTACAACGCAAACAGACTGCAGTAGCACAACGCAAACAGACTGCAGTAGTACAACGCAAACAGACTGCAGTAGCACAACGCAAACAGACTGCGGTAGTACAACGCAAACAGACTGCAGTAGCACAACGCAAACAGACTGCGGTAGTACAACGCAAACAGACTGCAGTAGCACAACGCAAACAGACTGCAGTAGTACAACGCAAACAGACTGCAGTAGCACAACGCAAACAGACTGCAGTAGTACAACGCAAACAGACTGCGGTAGTACAACGCAAACAGACTGCAGTAGCACAACGCAAACAGACTGCGGTAGTACAACGCAAACAGACTGCGGTAGCACAACGCAAACAGACTGCAGTAGCACAACGCAAACAGACTGCGGTAGTACAACGCAAACAGACTGCGGTAGCACAACGCAAACAGACTGCAGTAGCACAACGCAAACAGACTGCGGTAGCACAACGCAAACAGACTGCGGTAGTACAACGCAAACAGACTGCAGTAGCACAACGCAAACAGACTGCAGTAGTACAACGCAAACAGACTGCAGTAGCACAACGCAAACAGACTGCAGTAGTACAACGCAAACAGACTGCAGTAGCACAACGCAAACAGACTGCAGTAGTACAACGCAAACAGACTGCAGTAGCACAACGCAAACAGACTGCAGTAGTACAACGCAAACAGACTGCAGTAGCACAACGCAAACAGACTGCGGTAGTACAACGCAAACAGACTGCAGTAGCACAACGCAAACAGACTGCGGTTGCACAACGCAAACAGACTGCAGTAGCACAACGCAAACAGACTGCAGTAGCACAACGCAAACAGACTGCAGTAGCACAACGCAAACAGACTGCAGTAGCACAACGCAAACAGACTGCAGTAGTACAACGCAAACAGACTGCAGTAGCACAACGCAAACAGACTGCGGTAGTACAACGCAAACAGACTGCAGTAGCACAACGCAAACAGACTGCGGTTGCACAACGCAAACAGACTGCAGTAGCACAACGCAAACAGACTGCAGTAGCACAACGCAAACAGACTGCAGTAGCACAACGCAAACAGACTGCAGTAGCACAACGCAAACAGACAGATAGTTTATGGCCTAGATCAATCGCGTACATATGAGGATTCGTCGAATTTCGAGATGGTGCGAACGAACCGATCTACTTAGAATTAGTACCTCCGATATTATACTTTGGCATCGTGTTGAAATAATAGAAAAGGTGTATTGACAAATTGCTATAAAAATTTCTATTTTAGTAATCTCACGCTGAACAGTAGGCATATTCACTAGGTACAGAGCTTGCGGCGCTTACAGAATTTTCTAAGTTTTCCACTACACTTAATTTTATATCGTGAGATGATAGATACCGGCTGGGGCTTCCCCGTCAGATGTTTAGAGGCGTGGTCTAGATGATCCACGCAAATGTCCTCTAGCTAGATAGTTGCTTGAAGTCTTTCCAAATCGACTAGACGTCAACTTTCCAGTGTAGGCTAGACGTTGATCTCGTTGATTATAGATGCCCTAGACGCGTGCCTTCATGCCACGGGCTTCCCTCGCTCATCGCCGCAAGGAATGTCTCACGATTGAGCGTGACGGTTGACGAGAGCCAGGTGCAAGTGCTTACCGACTTGTTGTGAGAGGTCGGTCGCGTGCCAGTTGAGGCTTTCTCATGAATCTCTTAATTGCATTACATTGCATGCGTGCCAGAGGCGTGGCTGGGCATGGCTAAGCTAGACGCAACTTTCGTCTTTCAATAGAATTGAATATTGAAGTCACCGGCAACCGCCCGCGCGGTGTCATAATGCCGTTTATGAGATATGGCTCGCGCTAGCAGCTGCGGGTAACTTTCTATTTACATTTAGTACGGAGAAAGAAAATTGCATCGGAGGCTCTAATCTAATATTCATAATTTACGAAAATTGGACGGATGGAAAGATTGAATATATTTGCAAAGTAAACGAATATTGAAATGACAATTGGTCTTCAATCAATTTCTATTTTCAATGTAATGGAATATTGTAAGAGCAAGCAACGCCAGTCAATTTCTAATTTGACATTCAATTTTCAATTTGTTTCAAAAATTAAAAATGGAATGGACGAATTGGCCACGCCAATTCAAAATTTAATATTTAATTTTTAAATTAAATTGAATATTGAATTTAACATTGAAAATTGAACTAACGTGCTTGCAATTTCAATATTCCATTGCATTGAAAAAGAAAATTGGTTAAAAAAGTGTGTTTTCAATATTCGTTTTAATCTGTAAATAATTATAGTCCGTCGATCAATCAATTTTCAATTTTCAATAGAATTGAATATTGAAATTGCAAGCAACTTCTAGGCTATTTTCAATTTCTAATTCAATATTCAATTGTTGCCGGAAATTGAAAATGGAATGGACGAATGGTCACGCACCTACTGCAGTCTGTTTGCGTTGTGCTACTGCAGTCTGTTTGCGTTGTGCTACTGCAGTCTGTTTGCGTTGTGCTACTGCAGTCTGTTTGCGTTGTACTACCGCAGTCTGTTTGCGTTGTGCTACTGCAGTCTGTTTGCGTTGTGCTACTGCAGTCTGTTTGCGTTGTACTACCGCAGTCTGTTTGCGTTGTGCTACTGCAGTCTGTTTGCGTTGTGTTACTGCAGTCTGTTTGCGTTGTGCTACTGCAGTCTGTTTGCGTTGTGCTACTGCAGTCTGTTTGCGTTGTGCTACTGCAGTCTGTTTGCGTTGTGCTACTGCAGTCTGTTTGCGTTGTACTACCGCAGTCTGTTTGCGTTGTGCTACTGCAGTCTGTTTGCGTTGTGCTACTGCAGTCTGTTTGCGTTGTACTACCGCAGTCTGTTTGCGTTGTAGGAGTTTTGGCAGAGATGGCACGCCATATAGATTGTAAGATAACGGTTACAGCTGTGCACTTCGTGACAGTCAGAATCGTTCTGATCTATTTCCGATTACACATACGGGATAGGCAATCTAATTACATTACATGTCATCTATCTGTCTCTGGGTGACTTCAACTCAAAAGTGCAGTGTCAAGCAATGGTTGCTAATTACGTAGTGTAGTCCTCCAGTAGGCGTCGTGGTGGTCTTGAGATCCTCCCCAGCCTTGTTGTTTTGACTGCAGGTTGACTTGCAGGTGCAGTTGGGGACTTGGCAGATTTTGGAGGGCTTTCTGTATTCGGAGATCTGATCTCCGTGTCTGGCAGTACGTTTGTCTCTTCAGGTTGATTTGGTGGTTGTCCTTCTGACAGGCTGGTGTTTGTTTGTTGTCCCGTCGGAGTGTACTTAGCGAACATTGTGTTGTCATCCCACACTTCTGTTGTCCTGTTTATGTGTGTTCTAGTTCTTCTCACTGTCCGTCCATTTGCTAGTCTGAGGATGTAGGATTGGGGCTCTGTGTGGTGTCCAATGACTTTTGCTGGTACCCATTTTTTTCCTCTCATTGTCCTTACGCTTTCATCAGGAAGCAGAGGTGAGTTCGTTGTGTTTCCTGTGGCTCCATAGAACGCATATTGGGATTGGTGGGCGATTAGTTTTTGTCTGGTCTTGTCTGCATCCATGTTATGTGGAACCAGAGTCTCAGTATTTATTGTTAGTTGGGTTCGGAGGTGTCTCCCCTGTAGCAGGATGGCAGGAGTAGGCAGGTCTCCTCCTATTGGTGTGTTCCTAAGGACTCTTAGAGCGTCATTGATTGTACGGCCCTCCTCCAACATCTTGGCCATCATTTTCTTGACTGTTTGGACACCTCTTTCCGCTTGGCCATTGCTGGCTGGGTAGCCTGGACTGGATGTGGTGTGTTGAAATCCCAGCTTCCTGGAGAACTTGCGAAATTCTTCGTTGGCGTATTGTGGCCCGTTGTCCGAGAATATTGTTTCTGGTATTCCAAAATTGGCAAAATGCTTGTCTAGGATAGTTATCACATCAGCTGCTTTCGTTGACTGGAGGTGATCTATGGTCACCCATTTGCTGTAGTAATCGATGGTAAGTAGGTAATGTTCCCCTTGTAGTTCAAACAAGTCTGTTCCCACTTTCTGGTAGGGGTAGTGTGGAACATCATGAGGTTTAGTGTCTGGCTTTGGGTTCTGGCTTCGATTTTCTTGGCATTTGCTGCAACTCGCTACCATGTCATGTATTTCATTGGTGTAGCCAGGCCAGTACACTGACGTCTTGGCCCTTTCTATACACTTCACTATTCCATAGTGTCCCTCATGTATACTGTTCATCACCGTTTTGCGCATTGTCACAGGGACGACAGCTTGGCTTCCTTTGAGGACAATGCCGTCTTTCTCTGTTAGGTCGTGTCTCACATTCCAGTACGGTTTGATTGGACCCGGGACACTCCTCCTTGTAGGTGGCCATCCTGTGTGTATGTAAGTGATGAGTGCCTGCATTGTAGGGTCTTGTCTGGTCGCTTCCGTACATCTTTCACGTCCAAGTGGTGTGGGAATGATTTGCTCTGTGACGGAGTCGATTTGCTCTTCTGTTAGTTCATCATAGTCTGTATAGGGTGTTGTAGATGGCATTCTGCTCAGAGAATCGGCCAGGACCATTTCTTTCCCGGAATGGTGCTCTAGCGTGTAGTTGTATTTGAGACATCGTAGGCGCATTCTCTGAAGCCTAGGACTGACTTCAGCAAGGGGCTTTTTCAGTATTCCAAGTAGTGGCTTGTGGTCAGTCTCCACTATGACATCTTGTCCATACACATACTGATGGAATCTTGTTAGTCCAAACTGGATGGCAAGCATTTCCTTCTCTATTTGTGCATATTTCTGTTGTATGCTGGACATTGTTCTTGACGCGTATTCTACTGGGTGCCCCTCTTGAATAACAGCTGCTCCCAAGCCATGTTGTGATGCGTCCACAGTTAATCTCACTGGTAATGCTGGATCAAAAAGTCGTAGTACTGGGGCCTTTGTCACTAGATCTTTCACATGCTGTAGGGTGCGGTCGTGAACGGAGTCCCACACCCATGCAGTCTCCTGCTGTGTTAGCTGTCGCAGTGGGCTGGCTGTCTCAGCCAAAGTAGGACAAAATTTCGACAAATATGTAACCAGGCCCAGGAGTCTTGAAACATCTGTCTTGGACTGTGGCTTTGGGAATTGCTCAATGGCCTCGACTTTTTCTGGGTCAGGTTTTATCCCTTCTGATGTAAGCACATGTCCCAGATACTTTAATTCAGTCTTTCTGAACTGGCATTTGGATCGGTTGAGTCTAAGGTTCAGCTCCCTACACCTTTCGAGGACCATCTGAAGGCGTTTGTCGTGCTCCTCTACGCTACAGCCTGATACAAGGATGTCATCCACATAGGTGTGTACCCCAGGTATGTCTGCAAAGGATTCTGTCACTATTCTGTGAAACACTTCTGGGGCAGAGCTGATTCCGAAAGGTAGTCGGCAATACCGGTAGCGCCCAAAGGGAGTTGCCACTGTTGTCAAGTAGCTACTTTCCTTGTCTAGGGCAATCTGTAGAAAACCAGATGTAGCATCTAGGGTTGAGAAATATTGTGAGCCTGCCAACGTGCCGAATATCTCTTCGGGTGTTTTCAATTGGTAGTGCTCCCTTTGTATAGCCTTGTTCAACGCTCCTGGATCAATGCATATCCTTAGTTTGTCTTTACCTGGCTTTGTTACAAGGACTATGGGACTGACCCAATTAGTAGCCTCTGTTACTTTGGCTATGATGCCTTGTTTCTCCATTTCATCCAGTTGTGACTTCAGTTCCAGCCTGTACCTAAATGGAACTCTTCTAGCTGGTTGGATGACTGGTTGTGCATTTGTCTTTAGTTTGATGCTGTACTCTCCTGGTAGTCGTCCCAGTCCTTTAAAGACATCTTTGAACTCTGATATAGCTGTGGGTGTGTCCCCTGTTGCATCCACTGCTAGGGTCTGTTGTATTAGTCCCAAGTCAGTGATGGAAGGCAATCCTATGAGCGTCTCCACGTTCTCTCGTACTATGATGAATTCCATCCTGTGGGTGGCTCCTTGAAATGTTGCCTCCATGGTTGTTTTCCCACAGACATCTAATTTTGTTCCTCCGTATGCTGTTAGCTGAACTTCTGTTGGCGTGGGAGGGCTAGCACAGAGGACGCGGTAAGCAGTGAATGGCAGTATGTTGCACGTTGCACCTGTGTCGATTTTGGCTTTCAAACCTCTCCCTCCTATGTCCAGTATTATGTTCCAGACTTTAGCCTTTGTTTTACTGGTTTGTGTCGTGGTACCGGTGCAGTAAGCGAAATGGTCTCTCTCCTCGTTCTCTGGTGTGTCTGGTGTGGTTCGTTGTGGCGATATCGCATTGGCCGTCTCCTTTGTTGTTTGTCGTCGGGCTAGTCTGTCCTTTTCTGCCTTTTTGCATGCTTCCGCCGTGTGATTCATAATGCCGCAATATTTGCATTGTTTTCCCCATGCTGGGCAGTTTTTTGGTTTGTGGTTTGTCGCGCAGTAGTGGCAAGGGCGCTGCTTCATGGCTTTCACCATGTGTACCGCCGCCGCGTCGGTGACGCATTCTTTCAAGGCTGTGGCGGTTGATGTCATACTGGCAATGTAACGGGTTGTCGCTTCCATTGACCTGCACATGTCTACAGCTTTGGTTAGGGTTAGGTCAGATTCTGCCAACAGTTTCTCGCGGACGTTGTCTGCGGTGATATTGATTACAATCTGGTCCCGGATGATCTTCGTTTTCTCCTCTTGGTGATATCCGCAGGTTTCCACCAGGCGCAGCAAATCTGTGTAGAAGCTGTCGAAGGGCTCATTCGGTTGTTGTTTCCTCTGCAGGAACAGGAATCTTTCGTAGATTTCATTACTTTTAGGCTTGAAGTAGTTGTTGAACGCTCTAATGACGCAGTCCAGTTTGTCCTCGTCGCCGTCTGCGGCCCAAGTGAATGTTCGGTAGACGAAGATGGCTTCCCCTCCCATCGCCGTGAGTAGTATTGCGACTTTCGTTTTCTCGTCTTCTTTGTCCTTCTTTGTTGCTGTCATGTAGAATGTAAAATGGTCCCGCCACTGTGGCCATTCTTTGGCTGCTTCCAGTGTGGTTGTGAATGCTTGAGGCGGTTTCAGTCCTTCTGCCATGCTGTTGTCGGTTCTTTCCTCCTGACACCATGTAAGATAACGGTTACAGCTGTGCACTTCGTGACAGTCAGAATCGTTCTGATCTATTTCCGATTACACATACGGGATAGGCAATCTAATTACATTACATGTCATAGATGTCGTGTGTATGACGCGACGGTAGGGTCTGGCTGCGCGAGGCTATCTACTGCCGCCGTCTCTAGATTCATTTGTTCGCGAACGATGGCGATGTTCAGGACGTGCTAGATGAAGGAGGGCTATAAATGTTCTCAGTTTAGCATCTGTAGATTCATTCATTTGTTTGTAGACGGCCATATCTAGCTAGCTAGTTTTTTCGATACAGAGACGAGTCAAAGGCTCTTGATGTTTGTCGGGCATTTACAAAACGTCTCCAGTCAGTATTAACACAACTGATCGCGGTTCTCGCCTGTATTGCACTCGCATCAAGCAAATCGGGTGTTCGATACTAGAGAACAAGACCCGCCCCTCTTCTTGAGCTTCCTGAAGAGCAACGTGCAAAGCTGCCGATCTGTTGTTATCACTGCGAGTAGAAGAGATATGTTCAAGGTGCAGACAGTGAACTGTGGTACCGTCAAAAGCAAAAACCAGCGGCTGTTCGATATTTGATGGGCGTGTCCGATATACGGGAAAAGCAGCGGAAGTTCTATTTTGTCACCGTGAACAGCAATACGCCAAGTGATCAAGCTGAATCTAGCACGTCGTGTTACCGTGTGACTACTCTCTACATTCATGCCTTAGATACAAGAAATCTTCTTCTGGTTTCCGTACGCCAGTGTCCGATATTGGAAAGTGTCCGATAATTGATATTAGACTCTACGTAGGGTTGATGACTTGCATGCAGTCTCGGATTCAGCCCGAAACGTAGGCGGCTGTTTGATACACCAGAGGGTATCGAGCGTTTGGATGATGTAAGGATGGAAAGCAGACATTACGTTTTGCTCTGTTCTAACTCTAACTATTCGACGAATGCTCAATCTCGTTTTCGACGGCCTACATAATTCTACCAATTGGAACCCTATTTGCTTATCACTGTATGGTGTCGTTTCGTTTCTATGTGTTCCTAC
Organism: Corticium candelabrum; assembly: GCF_963422355.1. Lineage (NCBI taxonomy): Eukaryota > Metazoa > Porifera > Homoscleromorpha > Homosclerophorida > Plakinidae > Corticium > Corticium candelabrum. The sequence continues at coordinate 2,649,227 of NC_085087.1, read as the reverse complement.
GGACGCAACCGGATCCTGTTCGTGCTATGCGTAGCGTGCGTGGTAGGAATTAATTACGACGGGCAGCAGACAGTTTTGCTCTTTGATAGACGGTCTTTCGGGTTAGCTCGACTAGAGCAGGAGGTAGGTGTGTGGGAAATGCGTGGACACCTCCCTGAAGCTTGTATACCTAGATTAGAATGTTTACATTGGTAATAACACTATCGACTTACAGTCTAGTTTCCAACACACTGAAGTTGCTTCAATCAGTTTCTTTGTGGCATGCACTGTTGCTGTCGTTTGACTTCTCAAGCAGGTATTGTAAATGCTATTTAATTGCTGACAGCGTAGATTCTCTTCCTGTGAAAGCGAATCTTCGCTCATAGAATTGAATGACGAAAGAGCATCTAGGGATGCGGATTCTACTGTGTGTATGCATGAGTCTGCTTGGCAGTTCACTACCGTTTTTGCTCACAGACAGTATAGTGACTGTACTATGATTTATCTGGGCCTCTCAACTTAAGCTCATCACGTACCACACGCGGTTGAGAAATCAGTCAGTGGTGCAGCACGGGAATGTAACGGAGAGCGGGTTTGAAAGTACATAGAGAGCGAATGGGGAACGTTGTTTATGAGAGTACTGGAGAGACTTAAGATGAGCGACCACACGTTTAATATCACACTTTAATTAATTAATTAATCATCTAGTGATCATTCTCTTAGAAGAAATTGTTCACTGGAATGTAGGGAAGGTTGAAGTATTGTTCTGTGTGGGTTTATACGCTGTAGTTTAGTTTTACTAAGACTTCTGTTGACTCGTGTGGTACTGTGCTTCTCGGGGAAATGTTTATTGTAGTTCTGTACGCACCAAGGCCTGTGATCTAGTTTTGTAAGATTGAGAATGTAAATGCATTGGCATGGGTTTTAGTCTGTTAGTTGGAGAATTAAAATCGAGAATTGAAAGTGCCCGTGGCTATACTTAAATTTAAGGTGCAGTATCATGCTTGAACATGGACACTTGAGCCGATTTCAAGTAAAGTAGTTTTTAGGTCGTACTTATTGTGGGTAACATATGTTCAAGTCTCCTGGTAAGAAAATCAGTTTCGATCGCCAATAAGCCCTTTAAATGCTGTTTATATGTTGCGCATGCGCAAAATTCAATAGGCAAAAGCTACAAAACTGACTATTTAGGTTTCGATTGACGGTCATGGCAGCAGTGTAAGCTTTAAACAACACCTAGTTTTGGTGCTTCCTGTGAACTGAGTGCGCTTAGGTACGCTGAGAGAAAGACCTGACTAGGGCAGATGCCACATACGGCAACGTGAGGTCTGCTTTCTGGTCGTGTGCAGAGCGTAAGGAACTCCGATCCGGCTCGAAGTGCGAGGGTGCTTGTCGAATTTTACCGAAACTGCAGTGTAGCAACCTCAGTTTGAGGTTTTAGGAGAAAAATTCCAAGAAGTGCATCTAGAAAGCCTGGAATTCAGCTACCAGAGCAGGGGTGTCCCCAAGAATTTGTAAATTGTTATGACTACGCCCACATTTTTGTTTGTATCCATTTAAATTTTTTACGTGCTCCATTCCCACAAAAGCTTTGATGTACACTGACATGCCACAAACTGTTGTCATTCAATGCTCAGGCTAAAAAGGAACAGAGTTGTTTATTTTTGAAGAAAGTTTCTCTCTGTCTTAGTTCACTGTGCTTGACCACATGATAGCTATATTAAGCCTCATAACCCGTGGAAAATTTCCTGACCTCAAGAAGGTGTGAACCTAGGACATGGGGTAGGATTAAGGGCTATCATTCAGAACTCTTTTGAATGTTACCATCAGATACTGACATATACTTGGCAGTGCTGACAACCACTGTTGATCTTTGAGTACTTGTATTACAATCAAGTTCATACCATATGGCAGTCTTTGTCCTAATAGGTATTATCTTCAAACCAAGCATTCCAGGAACTAGTTAGCCTTACCACTTTGTAAAATCACGTCAGATTGGGCTCTTCCAGCCTCTTCCAGAATAGTCTGGAAAACACGCCCCTTTTCCAACCTTACCAGTGAAGGAGCTTGTAGAGGTTGGAAGAGAGGCGTGCTCTTCCAACAAGTCGGTAGAGTTGGTTCTTTCGACTATAGCGGCAGAACTGTAGAAGTTGGAAGAGGGACGTGCACATGGAGCCTCTTCTGGAAGAGGAGAGGCTGGAAGAGCCAAGTCGAACGCGCCCCCAAAATACAAATACAAGTCCATTGTCTTCATAGCTAATCACTACCTACTCATGCAGCAAAGCATGGGGCTTGTACCAAGTGGAAGCCAAGGCATGGCGGAGTGCTGTGCCTTTTGTATGCTGGGGACAACTCTGAACGGTCTAACGCAACCTCATGCTGCTATGTCTTGATCGTTCCATTTCAGGCTATAGAGAGACTTCAGTCAGCTTTGCCTTCAGTGCAAATTAGAGCGTCTAAGTCCTCGCGGTTACTTAGTGTTTGAAAAACTGCACCCTTTTCAAAGCTATTCAGTGCGCATGTCTGAGTGTGATCCTGCACCTTTAATCATGATAACTATGCCAAATCTCTTGCCCGGTGATTGCAGTTATGTGATCAATTAATGTGTAATGCATAATGACAGGTTTATTGAAGTCAAGCATATGGATGAAATTATAAATGGCTTTGTTCCCTGTATTGTTCATATTGATTCCAAAATGTTAATATATATACAGAACAGGTGTCCACTTCAGTGGAGTTGTTTAATTTAAGTGATGTATGAGATTTATACTGAATTTTACTGCATAGGCTGGGAATGGTGTCTTCTAATACTGTATCAGAATTAATTAAATACTAATTGTCATCTGTATTGTATTGCACTTGTATATCCAAGGAGGCGATTAATTTTATTATGCAGGACGTTTATGTGTCTAAAAGCTAAAGTATGTACGTAGTGCATTTGTGTAAGTTGCAGATAGAACTTTTTTTGAGAAGTTAAAATTCTGCTTCAGAGTGGGGAAAGGGAATACCTACTAGCGATGTAATCTGCATGGGTGAAGAATGGAATACTATCCAATATATATGTAGCTGATATGGCAATTTGTCTGTTTTAGTGCCAAAAATACCAAATCCTCCCAAGGCTCTAACATATGTGTATAAGACAAAGAATGTATCAGGAGATGACAAAGCTCCATTTTCAGTAACACTTCAATGTGGAGTTACAGGAGACACAACTAAGAAAGATCGAGTGTGGGGAAGTACATCTGTTATTAACCTACGTGCACTTGTAGATGGAGTAGATGGGTCACTAACGTTAACTAGAATAACAGAGGATGGAACTGCTTCTGTTGAAGGGGAAGATTATTGGTGTTTTGCTGCTAACGATGTGGGAAGAGTGATTAGTACCAATGCCACTCTTAAATATGCAGAATTCAATTTAGGACAGTGGGACAGACCTTCTGGTGAAGTCGAGGCTTTTCAAGACTTTGCTGCTGTAATACCATGCCGAGTTCCAAAAAATGCTCAGCCATTTCCAGTGGTGGAATGGACAGTCAATGGCGTTGTTATTGAGTCATCAAATAGTGATTATTCAGTTTCTGCTTCAGGAGACCTGGATATAGAAGTTGTGAAATCGGGAATGAATGGAAAGAAGTATAGTTGTCGAGTTGTCAACTTTCTTGTGACATATACTTATGAAAGTGTCTCTTCTGCTACGCTTACTGTCAAAGGTACAGTGCCTACTCTCTTAAATACTAGGTTGTGCTGTTAAGTGCTACAGTGAACAATGATAGAAAATTTTATAGTGGACGTGTTAATTATTGAATATTTACTAGTACAGGTGCTTGTATTTTTCTTCAAGTCATTTTTTAGGCTTTTCCTATATTCATTTCTATCTCCTCGTTTTATTTTTTGTTTATTTTCTTTGTCTTTTGCTTCATTCTATTTTCATCACTCCCTTCTGTACCTTGTCTTCTTCCTAATCTTTTGTTTTTATCCTCTATTCGCTTCTATTTATTCCTTGTTAAGCTTTTCGTGACAAGGTGCAAACATGCGACTCACATTTACATTTTATAACAATGCAAAGTTTACATATTGTTATTAATTTTTAGCATACGATCATTGTAAATGGTTGTCATTTTCCTCTTACTGTCACACTAACTTGAATCGAGAATGTTAATTTTCTCCATTCTTTGAGGTTTCCTTTGTGCAAAAAATGTCCACATTTTGGTTGTGGTTTATTTTAATATCATGATGGATATGAAACAAAACGAGACCGTTCTGTCGTTGCTGACGAATTGTAGATCTACTGTATGTTTGAGTCTATCTAGAGCACTGATTCTACGTTTGCAGCTACCTGTTGTCATCAGAAGTATGCAAATAATTCTCAAAAGTTTAGCCACACTTGAGAAGTCGTAGTTCACAGCTAATGGGTGTCTTGTTTAGATGCTGATAACATTTCAATAGCAACAAACTGCCAGTATATATATATATATATATATATATATATGGCCACACCAAAAAATTCTTCGTTTCAGATAACCCGACCGACCGTCTCTTGGAGGTTACAATTCTTTTTTTGCGGCACGTGTTTTTGAACGTGTTGCATCCAAGCGCGTGTATACTTCCATTGCGCACAGTGCACATGGGGCACGTACAAAGCGGATTGCGCATGTACTACAGCTAATATACATGATACGTGCCATGCCTGCCATTTCGGTCACGGTTCTGGATGGCGGTTGTTCCATCGTTAATTCTAGAATTTTGCGAGTTCAAGAGTCGCCTCTACTGAAAGACATACTTTGCATGGTAACTGTAGTGTATGTGTATAGTTTAGTGCGCATGCGTGAACTTGGTGTTGAACGGTTTTACTACTAGTATAGTTGTGTTCAGTAGTCCATCTTGATAGAGTATACGCTCAGCCAATATGTAACAATTGCGGACGAGGACGGCGACGCACACAGTTGACCACATTGAGGAATTTACAGGAGAAGGCAAAGATTGGCCAGCATATCGGGAACGGTTCGAGCAATACCTCCTAGCAAACGAAGGTAGCAGTCTTTTGATTGACATGGGCTTGAGCACGTATCAGTTAGTTCGTAGTCTAGTTGCGCCAGCGAGGCCAGCAGACAAGCGGTACGCGGAATTAGTGGAGATGTTGACAAACCACTTTTCACCAACTCCAATCCGAATGGCGGAGCGGTTTCGGTTCTATAGGAGAGACCAGCGCGTCTATGAATCGGTAGCCGAGTTTTTGGCAACGTTGAGAAAGCTCACGGAACATTGTGAGTTCGGGAATTTCCTGGATAGCGCTCTCTGTGATCGTTTTGTGTGCGGGCTACGGAGCGGAGTGACGAAAAGAAACTACTGACCATGAATCTCACCACAGCGACGGCATTCGAGACAGCGCAGGGTATGGAAGCGGCAGAGATTCAAGCCGCTCAGCTACAACAGACAACCGGCATGACAAGCACGCCAGAAGAGGGCGGAGCCTCCAAGGTAGATAAGCTACGCGTGAGAAGGAAGGAAGGTATCAAGGATCCTGAAAAAAAGAAAGCATGCTACTGGTGTGGCTGTCAAGGGCATAGCCCAAAGAAATGTTTTTACAGAGAGAAAGTCTGCAATAGATGTCACAAAAAGGGGCATATTGGACAGTCATGTCGAACTAAGGCAACCATCAATGCAAGTGCACCAAAGGAAGAGGTCTCAGCAAAGTATCTGCAAGAAGAAGCAGCAAGCCATGTAAAGGGGGCAGAAGATGCAGAAGACCTGTCGTTACACTCAATATATGCCAGTGTCAAAGGTACATTCAAAGTACGTCCATTTATGAATGGCGTACTTGTAGAAATAGAATTGGATACGGGAGCTGCAGTCTCAATTATTTCACAGAATATTCAGAAGACCCTGTTTCCTAATTTGGATTGGCAGCCAACACAGACTATATTGAAAACGTCCTCAGGAGAAACGTTGAAGGTCGTGGGCCAGACTGAGGTCACAGTGACCCTGGACAAGCGGGAATGCAAACTCCCTCTTTCAGTGGTAGAAGGCAATGGACCATCGCTATTCGGGCGAAACTGGTTACTTGAGATCAAACTTGACTGGAAGGCTATTCACCAAGTGCAAACGCTGGATTTGACACAACTATTGAGTACCTACGAAAAGGTCTTTGAAGGAGACCTGGGGATGGTGCAGGGCTATGAAGCAAGCTTAGAGCCAAAGGTGAATTCTAAGCCAATATTCTGTCGAGCTAGACCCGTGCCATATGCGCTCAGAGGAGCCATTGAGCGAGCACTAAATAGAATGGAAGTTGAGGGAATCCTGGAGCATGTCACACAAAGTGAAAACAAAGTGAACACCTGTCGTACCTATATCGAAAGGAGATGGGTCAATAAGGCTGTGCAGAGATTTCAAAGTGACTTTGAATCCCGTGCTTCGAACAGACCATTACCCCTTACCGACTGCTGAGGATCTATTTGAACGACTAGGCCAAGGTCAGAAGTTCACCAAGCTAGACTTAGGTCAGGCCTACCTTCAAGTACGCCTGGATTTGGAGTCGAGAAAGTTAGTTACTATTAACACTCTTGGGGAGGGGTTATATCAGTATACGCGATTGCCTTTCGGCATCTCATCAGCACCTGCAGTTTTGCAGCTACTCATGGAAAAGATACTGCAAGGCATTCCAGGAATGAACATGTACTTAGATGATTTGCTAATTACCGGAAAAGATGACAATGAGCATTTTGGCAACTTGCAGGAAGTACTCGAGAGACTAAAGTCTCATGGGCTACGACTGAAAAGGTTGAAGTGTCAATTTCTGCAGGACAAGGTGGACTACCTTGGGTTTCAAGTGTCAGCAGAAGGTATCCAGACAACTCCAGACAAAATTACAGCAGTCAGGGACGTGCCTCGACCAACAAACTCCAAGGAACTACGTTTGTTCCTTGGACTGGTGAATTATTACGGGAAATTTGTTGAGCAACTGTCAACTATAGCGAGCCCTTTGAACGAACTTTTGAAGCTGAGGACAGCCTGGAAATGGACAAAAGAGTGTGAGGCAGCATTTAGGAAATGGACAAAAGAGTGTGAGGCAGCATTTAGGAAATTGAAAGAGAGGCTGACCTCTACAGATGTTTTAATGCAGTACTCAGTGTCTCAGCCTGTCAAGTTAGCATGTAATGAGTCTGCTGTAGGTGTGGGAGCTGTATTGCAACATGTTTTGCCAGACGGTTCAGAAAGCCCATCGCCTATGCATCAAGGTCTCTGACACAAGCCGAAAGGAACTATTCGCAGCTTGAGAAGGAGAGTTTGTCATTAGCTTATGGAATCAGAAAATTTCACAAATATTTGTTTGGGCGAGAATTTACTTTTGTCACCGACCACAAACCCTTGTTGGGAATATTGGGCCCTTCTAAGAGTATTCCACCAATAGAAGCAGCGCGCATTCAACGTTGGGCGATCCTTTTATCTGCTTAACGGTACAACTTGGAATTCAAGGGCACCGCTCATCATGGAAATGCGGATGCACTGTCTCGATTACCACTGCAGTATTGAGGACAGGGAGAGATCAGAGATGAGGCGGCACACTTATTCAACATATCAAGTATAGATGCTTTACCGGTTACAGCCAAGCAGATCAGAGCAGCTACGGTAAAGGATCCTATATTGTCACGAGTATTACGGTACACGTTGCATGGTTGGCCAAATGAAGTCTTTGATCCGGAACTGAAAATTTTCTTTCATAGGCGGCATGAGCTGTCAGTGGAACAAGACATACTATTATGGAGCTTGCGAGCGGTGGTTCCATCACGCTATCAAGACCAAATCCTAAGTACTCTGCACGAGGCACATCCCGGAATTGTACAAATGAAATCAATCTCTCGGACGCATGTGTGGTGGCCTGGGATTGATAATCGAATAGAAAAATTCCTGAAGTCCTGTTGGCCGTGTCAAGGTGCCAGCAGCAACCCACCTAAAGCGTTTCTGCATCCTTGGGTTTGGCCTGAAAGAGTTTGACAGCGAGTCCATGTAGACTATGCAGGACCGCTCCTAGGAACGAACTTCTTGGTAATGCTGGACGCTCGATCGAAATGGGTAGAGGCTATTGCAACAAACAGCACAACGACAGAAAAGACCATTGAGATATGTAGAGATGTCTTTGCCCGATGGGAATCCCGGAACAATTGTGATTGATAATGGCCCACAATTTGCTTCAAAGGAATTTGAGGAGTTTGTAGTGGCAAATGGTGTCCAACATCTGCCGAGCGCTCCTTACCATCCCGCAACAAATGGAGAAGCAGAGCGAGTAGTACAGACATTGAAACGAAAAAACTACTAACTTTCAAGAATGAGAAAATCTCCATGCGACACAAACTGGCTGTAGTTCTGTTGAGTATCAGGAGTGTACCTCATGCCACAACGAGACAGACTCCGGCAGAGTTATTTTTGTCACGCAGGTTGAGAACGCCGTTGACACTGGTGCGACACAGTTAGTCATTAACAGTGGCCCAGAAGCAAGTGAAACCACAGAAGTACCAATCACCCGCGAGTTTCAGAGAGTTTCAGAACAACCAACACGTCTGGGTAAGAGCTTTTTGGCAAGTCGGACAAATGGATCCGTGGACACATAATCAAGCAACTCAGTCCGGTATCCTATCGAGTTCAGGTGGAAGGTATGGTATGGAAAAGACACATAGATCAATTGAAACACCGCAGCAGTAGTCCAATACCACCCATTGAAGTGTCAATTGAGGATAGCAACCCCATATCTAACTCCCAGTTGGAAGATGGCTCTTCGACCACGCCTGAAATGGTTGCACCAGAAATTTCAGAAACAATTACACCAGAAATTCCAGAACCTGCAACTCCAATGGCAGTTTCAGAAGATACAGCTCTGATGCCAACATCACGTCGTTTTACAAGACTAAGGAGGGCGCCAAAACGTTTGGACTTATATAAGGGGGAACAGTGTAGTGTATGTGTATAGTTTAGAGCGCATGCGTGAACTTGGTGTTGAACTATTTTACGACTAGTATAGTTGTGTTCAGTGGTCGATCTTGATAGAGTATACGCTCAGCAAATATATAACAGTAACGTCAGACGACGATGCAAGGCGGCTAATGTCTGTGCAGACAGCATCAAATTTAGGAACTCGCTATCATGCAATGCCAGAAGACGATGTTGGATTGCATTTAGAGTTCGGTAGACGTTACGTATTTTTTACCTTAGAAGCTGCTACGACATTGACTTGTCAACAACTTCCGGCTAAAAGTGCAAATGACGTGTTGATGTGGAAGGTGTCGGAGCAGCGTCTTCCCCTACCACTTACATCTGGATCTGGCGGTACAGCCACTGGCATGGATCAACTGGTTTCTGACGTTATTGATCTGCTCAAGACTGCTCGCCTCTGATTCCCGGTTAGTCTCTGTGGCAGTGAGGGTTTGTACATCTTGCGGTCCATTGCTCGCATGTTGTGGATGATCGACGGCTACCATGACACTTTAGCAAATGCTGCAGATCGAAATTCAGATATACCAGCACTTACATGAACCTGGATGTCTTTTAATGACTACAACGACTACAGAGACTGAGTGAAGAAGGTTAAGAAATCTCAGTTGTCTGCTTAGGACATGGACACTGTTGCTCAGTTGCTGTTTGGAATGCTGGAAAACCAGTGCTGCAAAGGCCTGCGTGGAATAGTTTTACAAGAACTTTGAAAGTTTAGCTATTGCTAAGGAGAAGTGCAGTGCACACTTGAAACAGCAGGCTGCAGAAACCAAGTCTAGGCAAAGTCTCGATTATGTTGTGCGGCCACTGAGTCAGTTCTCCCATTTTGAAGTTCGTTCTGGTGACGCATCACGCGTATTAAGCAATGAAGAGATGAGGTTAGAGACTAGTTTGATTGAAGTCGGTGAATACAAAGCAATAGAGTTTGAAGATGACAAGATTCTGGGCGAAAATTGCACATCTATGCAGCGACATTGTTTTCTCCAGTCGTTTAACTTTCATTTTCCCGTCATTTTGTACCGGTATGCAGTGGGTGGGAATGTTGGGACAATAGTCTTTGTCTGGAAGACAGCAGAGGGTCTGTCTCCGTCTGAGCTTACCACTCAGTCTTTCTCTATGATAGAAGACCTAAAGCCCCGGATTCCTCAATACCACATTAGGCAGATGAGGAGAAGCTTTAAATTGCAATGTAACAATCTCACTGGAATTTCTCCTGCTCTACAGCGTTACTTGTACAGCTGTCTCCTTGATGATAGCACTGCATCAAATACTAATCACCAGGATATTGACTATCGCATGCGTCTTGTCGTACTAGGTGAACTACCGGAACTATGTGCCTCCGCACTTTGAACACTGGCCGTTCCAATGAATACGACATGTTCCTGGGCATCTTGCAGGGTCTTATCAGAGAAGTCACGGCGGAAGACGAACGGCGCCATGGCATTGCCCATCTAAGCCACTTTATCTGACAACGTGATCTTCACCAGCAAGCAGCTGACAAATGCCGTCCTGGTACACCGATACCGAGTATTGATTGGCTAGCATGGCAATTTCAGCCGAAATCGCGACAGAGTCATGCCTCACTGAAATACAGTGGTAAGCTGTATGTCAGGTATTATGTGCAGGCCGTTCATGAAGACGACCACTACGGTTCAGCATTATTCAAAATGCATTGGTCTATGGCCGTTAGTATTCGACGTCCCAATACCTTTGTCTGCCTTGACGACAAGCAAAGATTGGTAGTATTGGTGAACCAGCACTACCAATGTCTACGGGAGTAAGAGTCAGACCAAACATCACGGTTCTGGAAAATAAGGCAATGGCCTTGGATCAAGGTCAGAATTCTAATGGATTACTGACACCATCTGTGATATTCAAGTGCAACATTTCTAGTGAAACCTCTTGGTCGTTTTACCAAGGTCAGTTGAACGTAATTATCAAGGATACTGTGCTTCAGCCATCTACGTCCGTGCGACATGCTGTTGAGGTCTGTACAGTATTGAGAAGTCACATCTTGCCGTCACATGACGTACCTCCAGTTTTTTGCGTACGCTGATGGGGTGGTGACCATCGTTGCACATTTCTGTTCGTGCAGTTTTCCTGAATCTTGCTAATTTATGCATTGGATCTGGACATGCTTGTGGCCTGTCGTACCGCTCCAGACCTCTCATATGTAAACTCCACTGAACGCGGTATGTCTGTTGTGAACCCAGGCCGACAAAACTGTGCCCTCTCTTGAGAAGCCAGCTCAGATGACACGGAGAAATACCTTCGTGCCTGTGGTAGTATGGAGGCAATTCGCAAGCTACCACTAGTTCTCAAAGAGGCATGGGCAAAATCTATGGATCCAGTAGTGAAGTCTGTCGTGAAACGCTTCAATCGCCTTCTAGACTCTGGCCAGCAAGTGCACATATGTCAGTTGGCTACTGAGAGGATATCCTTCATGGAGTCTGCAGCTGCTATTTATACTGCCATTAATACCAGTATTCTGGCACCAAAACAAGACGACCTAAAAAACAAGCCTCGCGTTAGAGATTTTATCACTACCCACTGTCGCATTTGTCATTATTCATTCCAGCTAAAGAAATGTACTGATAAATGTGCGTTTGGTTTGTGCTAGCGAACCCGGCATCTTGTTGACGTTGAAAACGAGCTCTTCTGGTTGCCAGATCCTGTCGTAGATGATGATTCACCTAACCACTACAAGGCATACGATACTGTGAAGGGAACAGAGACAACGAATGACAACCGCCCTTCCAAGCTGCATAAAACGGTCGCCTCCAGACAAGTCCTGTGTGTTCTGTGCTATTACTTTGTCTGGAGAGTTGCCTTTGCAAACACCAATACAAGAGGAACAATTTACTCTGACAGAATTTAATTAGTATGCATTTGTAAATAAAAAAATGTGGAAAAAAATTTCAACCGACCAACCGTGATTTTTTGTGTTATGTTACCCGAAACAAAACATTTTCGGTGCGGCTCATATTTTTTGCAAACTCACAATCCCCTAAACATCCCCAAAACAACAAATCTTATTACACCTACGTATATCTCAACTATCAACGTCTTTTACTTCAAGCTGAATTCTCTTATGAATCATTCTCGAATTATGTTTTCATAATTGAATAGAAGGTTGCTGCATCATATTTTGGAAAGCCTGGTAGAATTTAAGGCTACTGACTGCTGAGGTTTTGGAAGCAATATCTTTCAGAGTTTTGATGCTGAATAATGACCAGAGCCCCAAGGTCTCAACTACTAAGGGGTAAAAGAGACCACCAGCTGTACGAACTCAATCTTCATGGCAAATATCCTTTTTTCTTCACCTGCCTTTGCTGCGACTCCAGCTCTTACAGCTGATTTTGTAATATATAACGGCTGCAAAGAGTTTCTAAAAAATAGGCAGGTTGACCATCCAAAAAATCAGGGTGAATAACATCATCAGGACGGCTTTCAGTAGAACCATTACACCTCATCTCCTTATAACTTCTTTGTTCTCAACCACTGAGCGTGATGTCTACATTGGCAAGATGAATAGTGTGGGTGACAGAATAAACTTCAACATGTCTGAACGGTCTCTTGATGGGACAGTGATGAGTTTACACTACACTTGGAAGTCAACTACTCACGCGGAGTGCTCACGCAGAGCTCAAAGTGATCATGCGGACCTCAAACTATACTCATGCGGAGCTCGAACAGACTTGCGTTTCATGCGAAGATCAAGCGGAATAGTCTGTACTGCATGAACTTTTCATGTGAATCTCATGAGAATCGCATCCAGACTTCATCTCCACATGAAAGTCTGGATAATGTCCCAAGGAAGCGGCTTAAACTTACACGGACGCATGAAGATGTTACATAGGGATAGTCTACTGGCCAAAACTGGCAGTCATAGAAGTAATTATACTTTTTCATTGTATCAGGCAGCTAGCAAATTCTTGTCCTACTAATCAAAAGTCATATGGAAAAGCGATAGCTTTCAGACCTAACTCGCCCACAGCAGTGCTTCTCATCTTGATGTGAACATTTGACCTCAAAGTCTGATAGAGCGGTCTGTTGTTTTGCCATATCAACAAAATACTGTTCTCTCAGAGGTGGCACGCTTACCAGGTTGGGGGTGCACTTTTACTGGGTGCACCATGCTTTGATCCGCACCCGATTCCTCCTTTTATTCATGTCTCCTTTTGATTCTTTCTATCCTTCTTCCTTTCTACATTTATCTTGTGTTCTTCATTCTTATGTATTTGTTTGTTTTTTTTGTGTTTCTTCTTTAGCAGTTGGTAATCCGCGAGTTTGTCAACTGTACAAAGTACAAGTTACATGTAGATTTTTTGTAAAACGGGTGTTTGTGTCTGTGTCATGGTGTAGCTTTGTGAGGATATTGTAGAGCTCTTTGATTGAAGTTGCCATTGTGTGCTTGTTTGTTGTTTGCAGTCAGTGAACTTTTTAGAATGAATACAGTCAACTTATTTGAATGTTTAACAATCATTTGAACTATTGCAATTTTGTTTAAGTGATTTTTGAGTGGATGCAAACTGGATGCAGCCAGTCTTAGCAATTACAGTAGCCTGAGTTTCATCTTAGTATGTCTCTTTGTACTAACAGGAAGACCAAGCCCTCTACCTACACCACAATTTTTAAACAGCCGGTTAATGTTACTAAAGTTGAAGGGGAGTCGGCTACGTTGGAATGTGCAGCATCCCCTGCCACTGGGTACACATGGACTCTTAATGGTATAACTGTGCGGTATGAAGGATCACGCATTCAAGGTGCTGGCAACTTGGTAATTAATGAAGTCAAAAAAAGCGATGTCGGTAAATACCAATGCACAGCAGTGGGTGGAAGTCAAAACAATCACAGCCAATTTGCCTGGCTTAAAGTACAAGGTAAGAATGATCTAAGTTTGTTGTTTCTGGTTTTCTTTGGTATTAATTGAGTGTCCAATACAATCACTCGAGTAAATTCTAAATTGGCAAGTTTTTGGCAGAAATAGACTTGTTTAGATTATCTGCATTGCATGGGATATATCTATTGCAAATGCCAGTCTGTATGTATAGAGCATGCATGATCTGTGTGCATAGTTTTGTGGCAAAAGGCATCTTTTATGTTTCTAGTTTTTTACTCTACTTTACCTCAGTGGCTGACTAACTAATATCTTTTGGCTTTTACTACTCTCTAGAGCACCGTCTGTAAATTTACCGTTTCCAAGAAATGGACTTGCCCGATTTTAGAAAATGGTAAAAATAGTAATAGTAAGAATGGCCAATGCAGATGTCCAAGCGCATATGACTTCCCCAAGAGAGAAAAAGCAAAGAGCTCTATTTGTGGCATAGCCAGGTCAGTTATAAATGCTTTTGAGATGAAGTCTAGCTTTGGCCAGTTGCCATGCAAAAGGCTAGCAGACTGCTATGGTTGTTGTTTCGCGATGTCCGCTTATGTTGAACAGCCAGGGCCGACTAGACGTAGGTCTAGTATTAAGCTGTGCTATTTCCTATCAAGCTCTTATGGTGGCTGGTCTTAGTGGAAACCAAGGGGTCATTGACGCATACTGCTGTCGAAAGACTGGAGAGGTTCTGACACTTATACATAGATTGCTGTTAGACTCATCCCAACAAGCTTGGAAAAAAGACTAACGATGAACTAAAATCTTCACTGTATGCTGAAATATTATTATTAACTAAATAGGGGTCTGTTGAAGAAATGGGCTTGCCTGTTTCTTGGTTGTATTTATGGTCCATCTATTATTTACCTTACTATAGAAGTCTATTGTCTAAACATCTGTTAGTCAGTGCAGTTTCAATGGTATTACGAGCTGCACTACAAAGAATGCTTGACTTGCATTGGTCAGGATAGCAATCTTGTTAAAGTGAAGTGTTAGTGTTTGTTTGTTATGTAGCATAGACGTTTGTATGTATATTTGAATATGACGACTATGAATGGCAATGATCAGTCTCAGTTGGCAATAGCAGTGTTGTTTTCTAGTGGCTCCAAAAATCACAACCGAGTTTCCTGCTGAGAAAATTGCATACACTGGGAATGGGTTCGCTATCGACTGCGCTGCATCCGGGGACCCCACAGCTGAAGTCAAATGGTATGCTAATGGCACTGTGAAAACGTATGGTGGTAAACTTGAAGTTGCATCCGCTAAGAAATACGGGGATCTAGGAATGTATCAGTGTTTTGCAATTAATTCTGCTGGAGCGGATCAACGCATTGTGAGAGTGATTGTTCGTGATCCAGGTAAAACAATTTTTGATCAATTTGTGTTGTAGTATAGTAGATGTTTCCTTTTTGTAGTAATCCATTCTGTCAAGATAAGTCCCGTTAATGTGTCAGTCGTGTTTGGTGAAGTTCCAGAATTCAAATGCGATGTTTCTGGTGATCCTTTACCTACAATTGAATGGAGACTAGACGGTGTTATTCTGAATGTCTCAGCAAACACAGACATTGTTATTACTTATACACCTGATGGTAATAAAGCGTCTGGGACATTGAAATACAACATCACTGACAAAAGCCTTGGCAATGACCATGTGATAACATGTCGAGCTATGAACTTAAAGGGACATAAGGACTCAAATACATCATTTGTTATTGAAGGTAGGCGGTTACTTTATTGTATGACCCTTATTTCTGGCATAAGCCAAATTTCGGTATCGGCTGGCAAAACTATACGTTTTGCATTGTCATGAAGTTGGTTCAAAGAATCGACGTCAACACACGAACGGCACGACACTCTGCTTCCAATTCTTACGAGGCTGATCGCGTGCGTCACTTACCTCGTCGGCACACGCATCTTGACAGTTCAGCCGTTGTGAAAATTTTGCAGTGTAAATTTTTGTCTTCCTTTTATACTGTGTTTGTTTTAAAATGTTTTCTTGTTTATGTCTCTGCCAAACTACTTTGGTGTACCTGCATGGAGACATGATTGTAATTTAGGTATGTCTTAAAGGGGAACTCTCACCAAAATCAACCATCTCTCAGATGAAAGCTGTATCTTTATGACACAACCCTTTCCAACCGTTTACTGCAGAAGTTCACCGTAACAAAGAAATAAAGCATTGAAATTACCTGCGTGGTCGTGTTTAGTACCCTTATGTGGCATGAGCGTAACTCTGATTGTTGGTTAGCAAGGAAAACCGATACCTATGCACATTTCAAGGTAAGCATTGTGAGGCATATGGTGTCAAGTTGTGATTTATTGACTAAAGCAAACTGGGACCCCAAAGTTATCACGCAAGTATCGAATGTGTCAATGCAGCTATGGAGCCTCGGAAGGAGACCCTTCTTAGATTACTTTATAGATCATGTCTCGCTGAATTTTGGGTGCGTTAGAAGCACTTGGTATGGTTAAACCTAAAGTAGTTACTTCGAGAGAGTAAGACTTTGTGTACATACGGGGAATCGTCTGAACAACTCGTTGCTGATTCTCTGCTTCAGTGGCTGTCTGGGCCGTAGGTTTCCTGCAGGTACATACCATGCCTTTTATCTTTCTTTCAGCAAGTTTCAGTATTTGGTGAGAGTTCTCCTTTAAAATTAGGTATTCAGCATTCTTATAGAAAAATAATTAAATTATGCCGAAAATAAGTGGTACACACAGTACCTGGTATGTAGGTGAGATTTGCATTGGTTAAACGCTATTGACATGGAGTGACTAACAAAATATATAGATGTGTTATACATGTGTTTTGTGTGATTAGTGGGCGCCGAAACTATACCTGTACCTGACAAGAAAATATTTTTAGCAAGTAAACTATCAAGTTTGTCCTGTCCTGCATATGGATATAAAGGGTTGGTTCGCGTTTGGAGTAAAGATGGAAACAATGTGGATTTGTCAGGTCGTCGAGTTAACATGACATCAAGTGGTATGCTTGTGTTTGGGTCTGCGGAACTTGGTGATGCGGGGCTGTACACGTGTACTGTTAGTAACAAGGTCGGAGACAAGGAGTACACCAGCATGCTGATTGTCAATGTGACAGTAGTGGGTAAGCTGTTTGTATATACTTGGCCAGTCATTGAATGTGGTATAGTTTGGTATAGCGGAAGAGAAACCGTGATAATTTTGCTGAAGCTCTTTACTATATATAATGCATGCTTTCTTCGCTGCGGTTTTAACCCGATGTATGGCGCAAACGTAGCATGGCGAATGTTGTTTTTTTCTAAAATTGTCTAAATTTATTACTTGCATGTAAAGGCAGACCTGTTATCTGAAACGACCAAATCAGACAAACCATGTCGAGCAAACATATATCTAGCTTTTCAATTGTGTTAGCTGATGAGACTAGAGCAACTGTTTCAAATTCTTGCTATTTCGAGTGTGCATCGACTACCACTAAAAACATTAATGTGTTCTTTAAATCGGGCCGACATAGTCAATGTGAACACGACTTCACAGTTTCGTTACGCCACTCTCATGGGTGAAGAGGAGCTACCGCATGGAGTCTTTTGATTTACTTTACATTCCTGGCTGACGCAAAGTCTGTCTCGGATATTGTAATTATTCCTGGCCACGAAACGTTTCCTCTCGCGATACCCTTCATTCTGCAAACTCCACTATGTTCGGTCTGTAGAATAATGTCAACTTTGCAGTCCCAACCAAAAGTTGGTTGTTGACACGTAACCATAGAACAGAATGAAGTCAACCGGGAATCATTGGAGAGCTTTATGTTTGCTTTATTCAATTACACACAACTACACCGGAGATAGATAGAGATATGTGGTACTTCGGGTAAAATAATGAGACAGAAGGTGGAATCTTGTCAATAATATGTTATTATTATTGCATGATACCTACTGTAATAATTAATGTAGATTATTACGTTGTCCTAAATAGTAACTAGAAACAACTTGAGACTGCCTTTCTACAGCACCGTCGACTTGTTCTGCGTATAGTTTACTGGCAATTGGTATTCCAACAGCGGTAATAAGACACCTAATGTGATTGCTACAACAATAGGGCATCCGGTAGATTTTACGATGCTAGGTATCCTAAGCCACTCGCAAAAGCCAGACGTGACTTTAATTCTGGAACGGACTTTAGCCCTAAACTATCAGGCATTACTTCTCTGTAAATCTGTCTCTTCAAGCATAGAATACATTTATCTTTAATGGATAAATCTTCCTTTCTTCTCAGAGATGTCGTCATTCATTCCTACTCGAGAACCATGCAGTAAGATTTATGGTCATCACTTTCAATAACATTTGGTCATTCGCTGTCTGTAAGCACCACTATATATATATATATATATATATATATATATATATATATATATATATTAATGTTTTTACACACATACACGTGTGTGAAACATCAATATACACTAAGTGAGCAAGTCCCAAAGAGAGTCACTAGAAGAATGCAGTTGCATACAACTGTGCACTAAACGGGCATTAAATAACCAGAATTTCACAGATAATTGTTCAATGAGGTTCTGAAAGGCTTGAGAAAGGGATGTCGTGTTACAGGCGGTATTCTTCAACGCGATAATCTTTAGAGTCTTCAAACTTGAAGGTGTTCAATAACCTAGGGTCTCCAAAGCCAGAGGGAAGAACTCTCCGTCAGCAGCAGCAACGATATCATCATAGTAGGCATCTTTTTCCATTTCACCCGCCAATGCAGCGGCACCAGCACTGGTTGCAGCGGCAACGATGTAGCTGGGTTGGAGGAAATTTCTAACAATTATGTCAAAAAAATCAGGTTTTCCAATCGTAAAATCAGGATGATAAATGTCACCTGGTCGATGAAGATCTCGGCCACCTATTCTCTGTTCCTTCTTTACTCCACTATTGTCGGTGTGGAGGGCGTGCCAGACAATATCCCTCAAACTGTCATGTCGTTTTGTTCGCAAAGGACCACTTCCACAGCTCAAGGCGTGGTCCCCAAACTGATCAATGATATGACCACACACACATCTTTGGGCATTTGGATGTGGTGGAAATATTGGTAATCCCAGCCAGATCCTTATTGATGTGATGAACTCATGTTTCGAAAATGCCAGCCCAAATTTTTCATTGGGAACAGCTCTGAGCCCGGCTCTAGCGTGAATGACGAGATGATATTATTAATACGAGCAAGATCTCTTATGCTGCTGTTGTTTTTCAAAGAAGCATAAACCAAGTCATCTTTTTGGCCCTAAAATGATTTTTGAGAAAGTCCTGAAGGAACGGCATCCGTATTCATCAGGTTGTCAGAGTTTGTGAATAGATCAGTAAAGCACATGTTGGCCAACTCTTCACCAGAGATTTTAAGTGTTGAAGGCTGTAGTGAAGAGACGGTACCACAATGTAAAGGCGATCAGTTAACTGGCGAGTCATATGGCAACTTTCGAGGAAGGCCGCTGATGATGAAGTTCGAGCCTTACGCAAACCTAACTGCCAAAGCGAATTGGCAGGGAAGCTTGTAACCAAGCTGCATCCGAAATAAAGGCGTGGGTGATATTACCCGGGGCTTGACGAAGACCACAGTGAAACCGCCCAAGTTGAGAATCCGCAGAACCAGGTGGAACTGTTCGCAAGAGATGGTTAATTTTAGATAAACTCAGACAACTTCTTAGCAAGTGGAGTGCTATTTGCGGGTTGTCTAGATCCGGCAAACGATCTTGTGCATCCAGTACTTTATCGATACGAGATTTGAAAAAGTTGTCAAAGAACTCATGTGACCTAAAATGAGAGATCCAAGTAATTCGACCCCATTGGAAGACACATATAAACGATGGATCTCAGGAGGGAAACTTGGAAACTCTTGGTCTCCAGACGGCCAAAACACTTCGAATTTGCCCAGGTATATATATATATATATATATAGCTTGGTTAAGGGCAACAGCAAACAGAAATCTCGGTCTGGCTATGCTTCAGCTTGAAGTTGTAGTTGCCATCATGTTATGGTTAGGCATTCCTATATTTCCTGCAGCAAATTCCAACAACGCTTTAAGATTTATATGTGATCAAGCTTTGGTGATCATCTGTTAGGTTGCAGCTATGACAGTACGTTGTTGAAACGTCACAATGCTTTATGTGATATAATGTGGCATGCGTTACTGTCTGACAACAAATCTTGTAGAAGAGAACAGAACTGTTCTGCTAATCATCAATCTTGTCCTGGTGACATTTATTATCCGGACTTCCTTAAAGCTAGACGTACTACTCGATGCGTTCTGTAAGATTGCCAGTTCTCTGACTGCTGTTCGGAAGGTTTAATTAATCGTACCATGCGTAGAATTGATCATGCTTGCCTCGTCGACATCTGTTGTGTATTTGCACTAACGTACACAATTAGTGCGTGCACGAATTCAGAACACCGCATACTAACTCAATTCGAATTCGTGTTTTGTGTTACAAACGGTGGCGTGGCAGTACGTATAAACATGTGAATAATCAGTCAAACGACTACCCAGTCAATTCTGTAAACAGGAAAATGTAGTTACGTCATGCATAGACTCATACTGGATTTATAATTATGTGTTCGAATACGACAGGTAGTTACATGGACTTGTAAGAATGTTGTTCGTGTTTAGCTCTAGTACCAGACAAGCCTGCTCTTCAGTGTAATGTCACATTGACAACAAGTACAAATGTATCAATATTGACTTGGATAGTCAACAGCAACGGTGGTGAAGACGTCTCATATTATGCCGTAGTCTTGAGTGGAAATCTGAATTTCACAAAGATAGCATATTCAGAGAAGCTATCTGTGATTGACAATTCTGAGTTGACACCGGAGGGTGGAACGGTTACTGTACATGTGCCATGTCTAGCTGAAGGGACAACATATTATGCAAAGGTTGAGGCATCAAACAGTGTTGGTACTAGTGCTCCTGCAATACAGTCTTGCTCTACACTTGGTGGTCAGTATACCTGTTACTACTGGCGTCTATTAATTTGTTGTTTGGTCTTACATGCATTACGTTGTTTGTTTCTGTCAGGTTCATTATTGCAACCACGAGCTGCCAAAGAAGTATTTTTCTCTGATGACGTCATTACCCTGACAGTAAAGGCTGAAGTCAACTGTCAAATTGACACCTACATTGTTAAAGATGTAGCATCTACTGATAAACTCCAGTCATTCTATTCGTTTGAGAGTGGTATTTTAACTCTCACGATAACAGGACTGAAGGCAGGAAGATCTTATACAGTTCAAGTGTATGCAGTGAATAATCAGTCACAGGAACGTCCATTAGGAAAACCAGTCACATTTCAAATATCAAGCCAAAGCAATGGTAAGGAATAAAATGTATTAATTTGAGTGGTGCATTACATCTCCAGATTGTTGGCAGCTGATGGTCGATGAATCTTGTTCCATTTGAATTCTCTTGCTTTTATGATAAGTATAATTAAACTGCCACCTTAATGTCCATTTTAACTACCAATCATGTTTCAAGATGTAGATAGGCTATAGTAGCTGTAATCTACATATTTATAGGCCAAACACATGTTATCAAAGTAAAGGACATAGACATAATCGGCAGTGATAGTAATGACTGTCAATTTAGAGATTTAGTTCCATGGACTACCTATATAGGAATGAAGACGTTTGGTGTATGACTGGCTATATGTATATATATATATATATATATATATATATATATATATATATATATATATATATATATATATATATGTAAGTGCCTAGTGTATGTACTGCAAGAGAAGGCAGGTAGGGTGATGTATGAGCATAGAAAAGAGTGGATGATCACTTCATTTACCCACAGATTGACAACGTTTCTTTGATTTGTTTGTTATGTAGATAAACTTGAAGCCATAGATGTGTATAGCTGCTATGTTTTTGTTCTACTTTTGTACAGTGTTATAGTTACACCTTTCCGTCTGACTTTAGTAGGGTTTAGTAGATGTCTAGTTGCAAGAATTTTATCTAGACATATCTTGTGTGATGGTACATATGGCCCTAGAGAACAGGGGAGGGTGGGGGTATCAGACAAAGCTAGGTTCACACAGCAATGAGGAAGATTGCTAGCTAGTACTTGGACGCGAATTCAACACAGCTAATATTGTAGAAAGGTGGAAGCTACAAATAGTTTTGGGCCAACATCCGTTATTACATTGTCTACAGTCAAAGCAACTACAATGTCTGTCAGGAGTGGTCATGACGTTTGTTATGTTCGCTTGTAGTTAGTGTACTCAGGCGAATATTGGACCCCCGCATGAGCAAATAACGTCACGTAATTACACCGTTTAGGCCGTGTTAAGTTTATTAACTAATGTTCTTTAACTATAAATCTTTAGTAATTAGATAATTAGATAACGGCTCATTATCAGTATTGTGTGAGTGTCCTTTGAGACGTTCTTGGGGAACAGGCGAGTGTCGTCACGAAAGAGTGGACTAATGATGTTCGGCATTGCTTCCGAAGAGCGTATGTAGAAGTCCTCTGCGAGATTTGTCTCGTAAATTTAGAATCTGTTGTAATTTTAAAAAACGAGTTTATCTTGAGTTGACGTAATTGTTAAATCACGTGTATGGTGACGCAATTAGTGACGTGACAGAACTGCAAATTAAACATGAAAATACCCCAACCAACTCTCAATCTAGGCGCAACTGGTACTGTAGTTGTTTTTTGTCAGTATAGCTCTACTCACTGATAGTTTGAGTATAGAACAGTATGCATGCTGTTGGATTATTAATTGGCTGAAGACATGCAACAAATTCTATAGGTAGTTTGCTAACAGATGCTAGCCTCGCCCCAGACACATTGTGGATTGCAGTCTCGGATGCGCTGCCATCACAACTATCTGATGGCGGCACATCCGGGGCTGCAATCCACTCTGCTTCTGGGGCGAGGCTAATCAGATGCTTCCTCTGCTGGCTTCTATATAACACACAGTTCTCACAGTCCTCCTGGTCTCTGATGTAGGTATGGGTCACAAATCGAATTCGAAGTTCGTCCTCGTACCGTACGTGGTTTATGTGAATCGTTTCTCTAAAATTGTAGATCCTTCACTCCAGCAGATGAAGTAGATAGACATGAAACACATACAATCTCATGATCAAGGTAAGTATAGATGGAAGACGCCGTCTAGAGCGTGTATAATGTATCCAGAAAGATTGGAAACACCTAACTGTTTAGGAACCTTTTGGGCCAAGGGGTCACGGCTCCCCAATAGTTTTTCTGTGTTCCTGCATTACTCTCAAATGCTTTAGCTAACTAGCAGAATAGTGTTTGACCGTACAAAACCTTAACTAAAAGCATTTTAATACATACAATGTCCAGGACCATTTGCATGTTCAACCATTTACACGTGTGTTTACGATTTTCTCATTATAGTTGCTGTGTATAGGTCATTCATCAAGTGTTGTAGCTACTTCGGTTGTAGCAGTTGTGATGACGATCATTCTCATGATTTTTTAATTGCTGGTGTGATAGTATGGTAGTATGCTAGTATGCTGGCATGATAGTATGCTAGAGAGAAATGTAGCTACTTGAGAATAAACACAGCATTTTAGTGCCGTATTTCTTCACGGTGTAGTTAATTACAAAAGCGTTTTTATTCGAAGGCTGTGTCTGTAGTTTAAAGTAGGCATTTTCATGCACGTTGATGCATAAACTACCGCTGCATGGATTCGGAGCCTGCATGGAGAGAGGTATAGCGGGATGGGAAGTCTGGTCGCAAGTATTAAATTCAACGATATCTAATGCTCCTGAAAACACATGACGTATCGTTTACATGCACTGAAAGTTTTAAGCGTTGCTCAGTTTGTCGGAATTTACTTGCTGGATACTTGAGCTTGCGTCGATGAGAGACGGATCGGGGAATCGCGGTCCCTACATATATATATATATATATATATATATATATATATCATCCAGGTAGGCAATCATTGCTGCATGTCCTTGTGCTGTATTTGATTGGAATTACTATAGCGTTCTGTGATTGTATTTGTCTAGCATTAGCATCATATTCTACATTGCTCTAATTCTCAACCGTAATTAAAAAGATTTAGAACGGTCGGAGTCCATGGTTTCACACAGATAATTAATTAGCGACTATATTGTACAGAGAGACATATTGCTACACAGCTGGCACAATTCCATTCGTCTTTTCTGCGGTCGCGTACAGCATTTTCAAGGATTATAGAGGTAGGCAACCAGTCACAATCATTGTACAGAACAGTATGTATATATTATCAAAAATTTCCTGCAAGAAGCAATGAGTAACTACAGCGATCGACGTTTCACGACGCCTGTACGGGCGTCTTACCCTAACCTTGTCGCACAAGTAAAAAGCAGTCCCCCTAGTGTTGTGCACAAAGCATGAAGAGGTATGGAGTGCCAATCGTGCCAACAACTTTGGAAAGTTTGGCGGTCCATAGGATGCAGCTGCAGCTAGCAGCTATCTCGTCTGGTTGCACTACCGGAAGGATTCGATGCCATTGGGGAAGCGTTTTAGGAGAATTACAGCTAAGGTTATCTGCTAAAAAAACAGACAGAATTCCATTCTTTCTTCTGTCCAATTCAACATGGTGTGGCTACTGAAGGTGGAGTTGAGCTTATAGTTCATCATGCTCAAGCATGATTGAAGCAGATGGGGTAATTTTAAAATGAGACAATAAGAATGCTTTCAATTCAATTAGTCGAGAACACATGTTACAGCGAGTATGCAACCATTTTCCGGACTTGTATCCAACATTTATGGTTATGTCAGCTCACTTGTGTATACTATGGGCCATAGAACTGTCATCCTTCAGTCGCAAGAAGGAGTACATCAAGGAGACCTTTTGGGCCCCTCCTTGTTTTCCATTGCTATACAACCATTACTCTCTACGGTACCGAAATAACATCCTCGAGTTCAAACTCTGGCATATTTGGATAATGTCTTCTTGATTAGTTCGCCAGAAGATACTGTGAATGTCTTTCAAGACCGACAATGTCAATTTGAGTCAACTGGACTAGTCGTCTCTAGGCCGAAATGTGAAGCATATGCAATGGCCTATTCTACGAGTGGTCTACTGACATTGCATCAACACTTCTGGCATATTGACATACTGAGAACCCCAATTGCGACACAAGATGACGTCACCGCACGCTGCATTGACAAGGCAAAGTGTTGTACTGAACTTTGTTTAAAACTGCTAGAAATGGACGATGCACATTGTTCTTTACTGCTACTAAGGCATTGTCGCGTTCCTAGCCAGTCTCAACTATTTTATTTGGGTACAACTGCATGTCCTACAGAACAACTCAATGAGGCTGCTTTAATACATGATGACAAGACATATCAAACTTTTTCTTCAATAACGGGCTTGGATGTATCAGACCCTGATTCGTGGTTTCAGAGTTGTTTGCCTATTAAGCATGGAGGGTTTGGTCACTCCAGGATGCAATCAGTTGCTCCCATGGCATTCCTAGCAGCTTGGGCTCAAACGTTCCGGGAACTGTCTTTGTGGTTGAACTCACATGAGTTGATTGACAACTTGTTAGAAAGACAGCCTTGTGAAGGATCTCTCTCCTCTCTCTCCTCTCTCTCCTCTCTCTCTCTCTCTCTCTCTCTCTCTCTCTCTCCTCTCTCCTCTCTCTCCCTCTCCTCTCTCTCCTCTCTCTCCTCTCTCTCCTCTCTCTCCTCTCTCTCCTCTCTCTCCTCTCTCTCCTCTCTCTCCTCTCTCTCCTCTCTCTCCTCTCTCTCCTCTCTCTCCTCTCTCTCCTCTCTCTCCTCTCTCTCCTCTCTCTCCTCTCTCTCCTCTCTCTCCTCTCTCTCCTCTCTCTCCTCTCTCTCCTCTCTCTCCTCTCTCTCCTCTCTCTCCTCTCTCTCCTCTCTCTCCTCTCTCTCCTCTCTCTCATCTCTCTCCTCTCTCTCCTCTCTCTCCATCTGTTACTAGCGTAGGCAACTATACAATAACAAATGCCAGAGAAATCCTTATTAAGTGCAAAATCCCTCAGTCAAATACTTGAAGATCCGGAAAAGTTACAACATTGTCTCACTTGCGCAATGATTGATCATGATTACAATCTTCTGTTAGGAAAAGAAACTCAGAGAAAGTTTTAGCCAGACTTAGATCAGTCAGTGGGAAGAGAGCTGGTGCCTTCTTGCAAGTAATCCCGACGTCAAACGAGCTCGCACTAAAACCAAGCGAATTTCGCCTAGCAGCTTGTTTACGTTTAGGGCTTCACTTCAGGGAATGCAAGATAAATGAGATTGTAAGACACACCTTGACTCTTTTAGGTTATCATCTATTAGCACGCGTAAACACGGAGGAGGCCCCATCTGGGATCATGACTTAATTGTAAAGTCTTGTCAGCATGCCTGAAAGAGTTAGCCGTTCTCTACAAGAAAGAACCAAAAAATACATATCTGAACAATGAGGGTAGACCTGATATTCTCATATGTGACACAGGTAATTTTGTCTGATCAGGAGATGAATATTTCACTTGCTCATACCTGGAGTAAAACGGTCATCAAATATTGCGCCAAATTGAGTGGATTAGCTGCAAAGAAAAGAGAAGAAATAAAAAACGATAAATACGGCAGTGAGACTCTTCCAGGAGGTAATGCATCCAAATGCATACCTGTAGTGTTTGAGCACTTTGGCACCTGGGAAGTTGCAACTGACCGTCTGCTTGAACACTTTGTCACTTAGATTATATCAAAGATCAAGAAGGAAAGAACAACTCTGCTGACTTCAAGACCTACTGGAAAATTTACATGATAAATTTACATGATATTCAATAAAAGTCTACCAATGCCCATACTCCCGTCAATGGTTTCATCGTCTTCTGAGACATAATCCTGGGTGCAAGATCTCTCATTCATCGTCACCTAACGAAAATCCAGAAAGGGTCCCCCTTTCCTTGGATTTCTGCACCAATGATATGTGTGAAAGTCAATGTCGTGGTCAAGTCGGTTCTTCTTTGTCTTTATCATCTTCTTTAGCAAACAAAGCAAAGGAAAATACAGGTAGTTGTTCCTTGAGTGGAAAACCCAGCAATAATCTCAGTTATATTTCAAACTCATTTTCAGAGCCCTTCGATACCAGAGCATGGTCTCTCATTGAAAGTTTGACGGTCAATGACATTCTTTCTTCTACAGTACCATGTACTGTGTCTCGAGTTCCCAACGTTGCAGTCTCAGTTTTCCATAAATTTTGTGCTATTTCTCTTGAGAGAATTGCTTCTGATTCATCCGATGTTGTAGCATGAAAGCTTTTGATGCTTGTTCCAAGGATCGTTCTTACCCTCCTAAGCGTGGTTAGGAGAGCAGGATGTCAGGAAATTCGCAATTTGTGTCAAATATTTCTGGAGTATCGTTGGGAAGAACTACTGCTCCTAGATCAAGAAACGAATCTAAAACGCCAAAAAACCATCAAAGAAATTCTACTCTTCGTCACATACGTTGTGGTGAGTTGTCTTGTGCAGATAGAATTCTATGCAGCAAAGGCCTAGCTCCAGCTACACACGCTACAGTTGACAAGTTAGCTTCTAAACACCCAATTCAGCGACAAGTTCCTGAGTATGAGGATCCAAAATCAGATTCAGGCTTGAATCTGAATCAGCAGTCTCTTGCTCGGATGATTAGACCTGCCCCCCGTGGTTCTGGAGGCGGTCCATCTGGATGGAGATATGAACATTTACGTGCCCTGATTGCTGATCATCAAATCAGTGACTATCTTCACTTTCTATGCAGTGCTATTGCATCTGACTCACATCCTGAACAAGCCATCTCTCTTTTGTCAGCTTCTCGTCTGGTTGCATTACAGAAAGGATTCGATGATATGCGTCCAATAGCCATTGGGGAAGTTTTTAGGAGAATTACAGCTAAGGTCATCTGCTCAGAAAAACAGACAGAATTCCATTCTTTCTTCTGTTCTATTCAACATGGCGTGACTACTAAAGGTGGAGTTGAGCTTATAGTTCATCAAGCTCAAGCTTTGATTGAACAACACCCAGATTGGGTAATTTTAAAATCAGACATTAAGAATGCTTTCAATTCGATTAGTCGACAACACATGTTACACCAAGTATGCAATCATTTTCCGGACGTGTATCCACATACTTTTAACATGTATGGTCATGTCAGCTCACTTGTGTATACTAAGGGCCATAGTACTGTCATCCTCCAGTCGCAAGAAGGAGTCCATCAAGGAGACCCTTTGGGCCCCTCTTTGTTTTCCATTACTATACAACCACTACTCTCTAAGGTGCAGATGCAACATCCCCGAGTTCAAACTTTGGCTTATTTGGATGACGTCTTCTTGATTGGTTCGCCTGAAGAAACTGTGAATGCCTTTCAAGACCTACAATGTCAGTTTGAGTCAACAGGTCTACTCGTCTCTAAGCAGAAATGTGAAGCATATGCAATGGCTTATGCAGATGAGTGATCTATTGACATTGCCATCAACACTTCTTGCATTGACATACTTGGAACCCCAATTGAGACACCAGATTACGTCTCTGCACGTTGCATAGACAAGGTAAAGTTTGGTACTGAACTATGTTCAAAACTACTAGAATTGGACGATCCACAGAGTTCTTTACTGCTACTCAGGCACTGTCACGTTCCTAGTCTCAACCATTTGAGTAGAACTGTCATACTGGAACAACTCAATAAAGCTGCTTTGATATATGATGACCAGACATATCAAACCTTTTCTTCAATTATGGGCTTAGATGCATCAGACCTTGATTCATGGTTTCAGAGTTGTTTGCCTATTAGACATGGAGGGTTTGGTCTCTCCAGGATGCATTCAGTCGCTCCCATGGCATTCCTAGCAGCTTGGGCTCACACGTCCTGGGAACTGTCTTTGCGGTTAAACTCTCATGAGTTGATTAACAACTTGTTCGAAAGACAGTGTTTTGAAGGATCTCTCTCTCACCATCTGTCACTATCGTGGGCTACTATACAAGAACAAATGCCAGAGAAATCCCGGCCCGGCAGGTGAGCCCAGCAGGGTACATGTTTCTGTGTAATCCACATGGTGATTAATGACTTGCCAATTCGATATAGATTGCAGGCATTACGGTGATCGCGAAATCGATACAGAACGCCTAGTGGATATCAATGACCACCATGAAAGCGCTGAATGTCATCCTCAACGGACCATTCGTCAGACCACAGAAACTCCCAACGACTGAATCGAGTCATAGTCTCATGGATAAAGCTAGAGATTTATGAGAAAGAAAGACAAACAAGTTTTATAATTTACTGTCGTCATTGGGGTTTGAAGCCACGGCAGTGATTAACTTGTGTCGTTATGCCCCTCCATAATGGGCAAGTGGGGTCTTTACCCCATCTTGGCGCCCACCAACCCGGCAGGTGAGCCCAGCAGGGTACATGTTTCCGTGCAATCCATACGGCGATCAATAACTAGCCAATTCGATATAGATTGCAGGCATTACGGTGACCGCGAACATCGATACAGCACGCCTAGTGGATATCAATGACCACCAGGAAAGCACTGAACGTCATCGTCAACGGACCGTTCGCCAGATCACAGAAACTCCCCAACGACTGAAACGAGTCATAGTCTCATGGATAAAGTCAGAGAAACACGAGAAAGAAAGACAGACAAGTTTCATAATTTACTGTCGTCACTGGGGTTTGAACCCCCAAACCATGGAGTGGTAGCCATTGTCGCTAACCACTAAGCCACGGCGGTGACTATTATTATTATTTATTATTATGTGTCGTGCTCAACCAGATCAGTCTGGTTTGTAAAGTCTATTACAAGTACCGGAAGCAAACCCTGCTTCAGAAGTACTTAGACCATCACGGCTGTCTAAAAAGTAGACATGACTTTGCGAAGGATCCGAGTAGATCCCAGAAGCACTGTTTTCTGTACGTGCTGCAGGTTGTGATGACCTGGAATAATGTCCAGCCACCGTGCAATACCTGCGTGCACTGTGCCCAAAGCTCCCAAGACCACCGGAATCACCAGTGTTCGACAATGCCACATGCGGCTTATCTCCACTCGCAAGTCGCTGTACTTCGCCAACTTCTCAGCATGTTTCTTGCCAATGTTGCCATCAGCAGGACGGCTGATATCAATAAGAAGACAAGTGTTTGTTTTCCTATTTCTGAGACAGATGTCTGGACGATTGGCTTTGATCTTCCTGGCAGTGGGGATGGTGGTATCCCACATCATAGTAATGTCATCCGTCTCCATGCACAAGCCTATCAGGATGATGCCGGTACCATCTGCTCTCCACTGGACCCCAAAATGGCGACAAACATCCCAGTGAATGATGGAGGCCACCTGATTGTGTCGATCAGTGTAGTCCGTCGGTACCAAAGCACTACAGTTTGCCACAATGTGGTCGACTGTCTCCAGGCCTACACTGCACATGCGGCAAGTAGGACTGACATCACGATGTAGAATCTTGCACTCATAGTACCGAGTCCGAAGAGCTTGGTCTTGAGCAGCAACAACCAGTCCCTCAGTTGCAGCAGGAAGATTCGCTGCTTTAGCCATCCGTAGGTCTCTTTCATGTCCACAGGCGGTTGCTCAGTGAAACGGCGATACTGCCCGTGCATAGGCTTCCCGCTCCAGGACCGCACACGAAGAGAACTGCAACACATACGGTAATGTCTCGCATCTGTTTTAGGCGCTTGCTCGAAGCCACCTTCAACTGAGATGGATGCATTCCTGTGCAAGTTCTGCGACTTGTCGTCCAAAGCAAGACTCCTCCGCAGCTGTGCAGTAAAGCGACAAGCCATGCGCTTGATCGAGTGTGAAGATTTTCCAGAGTCACACTCCCGTATCATCTGCATGAAAGAATCAGAACTGTCAGCAAGGTAACAGTTCAGCCTCACAATACAAGATTGATATGTCGACTCAATCTGTTGTAACCCCCTACCCCCATCACTGCAAGGAGAGTACAGTCGGTCAACGTCTGCAGCAGGATGGTGGACACCGTGCATAGAGAGGAGCTTTCTGGTCCGTCGATCGAGCTGCTACAGGTCCGTGCACCCCCAATGAATGACGCCAAAACCGTAAGTGAGAACCGGTAGTGCAAACCCATTGATGGCTGGAATCTTGTTCCGACCATACAACTCAGTCCGGAGAACCACCTTCACTCTGCGCAAGTACTCGCGACGGAGTCTTATTATTATTATTATTATTATGTGTCGTTATGCCCCTCCATAATGGGCAAGTGGGGTCTTTACCCCCATCTGGGCGCCCACCAACCCGGCAGGTGAGCCCAGCGGGGTACATGTTTTCGTGTAGTCCATACGGCGATCAATGACTAGCCAATTCGATATAGATTGCAGGCATTACGGTGACCGCGTACTCGATACAGCACGCCTAGTGGATATCAACGACCACCAGGAAAGCACTGGACGTCATCGTCAACGGACCGTTTGCCAGACCACAGAAACTCCCCAACGACTAAAACGAGTCATAGTCTCATGGATAAAGCTAGAGAAACATGAGAAAGAAAGACAGACAAGTTTCACAATTTACTGTCGTCACTGGGGTTTGAACCCCCAAACCATGGAGTGGTAGCCATTGTCGCTAACCACTAAGCCTCGGCTTATTATTATTATTATTATTATTATTATTATTTACACTATAGTGCCATATAAGACTTAGTGCTACGTCCTTACGAGGTTATTTCATTTATTCAACGATGAGAGTGTCTGAACTAATCTCTGTCTACATTTATTGGTGTTGTACGTGTGAGTGTCATTTGTTGTTATGTAATTGTCTCTACTGCTTCTTGCAAAAGCAAGGTCACACCTACTGAAATAATGTATCTAGACAGACCGTACTCTCTTGTTGTCATGAAATCCTCTTCTTTCCTCTATGTATGTTGTTCTATCTACAGCTTAACTTAATCAAGTAATTAAATATTATTGCTTTTGGAGATACCCGTCAATTGACAGTTAACTGTGATGGTGGATCAGCAGTGGACTCAGTTGCCTAGTTTTGACATGTACATGTGTATGAGGACATGATTTCGTTGTTTCTACTTGCAATTGGCTTGATCGGTATCCAACCCATGTTGGTGTTTTCTACAAAAATGCAACATTGTTATGTGAGTAGCTTTGACTGACATCTCTCCAATGCAGAGATAGACATTGTGACAGGCTTGTACCTGTTATTATTAATAAATATATTAACTTAAGGCCTTGTCAGCTGTAGTGTTTGGGTGTCTAACCACCTAGAATTTTACAGCTCAAAATCAATAGTTTTGGTTGCCAATCATCCAGGATACGGAGGTGGATTCCGCCTACTTTCTCAGTTTTTACGATGTTGTTCCATGGATGATTATCGCTACTGCAACGTGGAACATTAATTTATGACTATAAAGACAGTGTTTCACTCTTGAAGCACCGTGACCTGATATTATTAGATCATATAGAATTTTCTTTTGCTTGATCTGGCTGTCACTTACTGAAATGGTAGGTTACCTATACTAAAAACACTGAGCTAGCTGCAAATTATTCTCAAGTAGAGGTTAATTGCAACAAGACGTAAACACTATTATAGTATATGCATGCACACGTGATAACTAAATTGGTGGCGTATCTAGGCATGGTACAGCGTTTCTCCACATTTTAAATCTAACCGTCTACGTAGTAAAGTGTTGGCCGGCTTGGTGATGCATGTGCAATATCTTGCAGCGAGTTCTTTGTTTGATATCCTTGTTGTAATGCGTTCGTATGTTGCTTGTTCGGACATTCAATTGTTCTTCACTAACTGATGCGTTTCTTTTCTGTTTTGATTGCATCCTAGATTATAGTATACTCACTGACGGTTAGTAAGTAATAATCATATGCACTTGCAAGTTGTTGTAAATGCGGAATTTACAATGTCTACAGTACTATGATAGGATAGACATGAAAACGAAGATAGCGAACTTCCATCTATGGTGCTGTAATCTCTAGTTGCAATGCATTACTTGGAAGAAGTATGTGAGTGAAAATCATGGTACGTCCAGAGTTTTCTTGCTCTGCCTATTTCTGAACACTATCTCTGAAATTTTGAAAAGCTATCTAAGAAGTCGAGTGTGGCGTGTGAAACATTTTAATTTCTGCGTATACTCGTGCACGTGATCACGATGAACCTCTCTTTTCTTCAAGTCTTCGTGATTATCCCGGTACCTTCAGAGCTGTCATTGAACTGCCAACTATCTTGTAACTCCCCGATAGAGGAGAAGCTAGAGAGAATTAATGAAGAATGCATGTTCCTTGCATGATGTTAGCACTAGCTAAGTTTTAGTTTGCGCTGCGTTGTTTCAATACGCGTCTTTTGTCTTACAAGATTGAAAACGAGCAAGTATGAGTCAAGAGAGGTCAAACGCGACATGAAAACGTAAGGGTATAGATATAGACACGGAATAGATAGATCTGCAAATGCAGTCATGTAACTAGAAGACACATGCATATACTCCTTTTGTAGATCTCTGGTAGAACATAACAGGTCGAGCAGCTTGAGGCCCTTGCAGTTACCACAGCCTGGCTAGAGGAGGTGCACAATTATAGTCAAAGCTGATTTTGCAAGCGGCTCAAAAGTTATCATACACGCCTAATATGAGAGAGTTTTCAGGCACAGCAAAACATGCTAGCTTGTTTATTCTCTCGTCTAATTTAATTATCCAATGGTAGATCCAGGATTTACTAGACTAAACTTTGCGATGTGGGCGTGTCCTTTTGAAGCCTAAATTTAATGTGTTTACAGTGACGTCTTTGTGAACAAGTAGCAAGATTGGAGAATTTGTTCTCATTTGTAACAGGTCATACTGTAATCTAGACTGTTGTTTTGACATTGGACTATCAACTAAAATAAAGAAAAAAGAGCTCCAAACGGGGGCACTTGCTTCCATGCAGTGTTTCGTCTGGATCCGCTTCTGATATAAGGCCTCAATAATGAGAGGTCCAAACAAAACCAACAATAAAAATTTTGCTACCATTTTGAAATGGCGCTCTTGCACTTGTGCCCCCTACTGGTAGCTACTGTAGTAATCTGCGAAGCCTGGCTACGCCACTGAAATTTACTAAATTCAATTAATTTCTATTTACTTTCGTATTCGCCATTGTGGTCGGTTTCATTATTTCAACTTTCATAACATCAAATGTAAGCATATCGTGTAATTTAGTTACGCAAATTCCCGCTAATGAACACTATTAAAAATTGTGCAAATATATGCATGATGAAGAAATGAACATCCTAGAGACATTCAAAATATGAGTCTGAATAAGTTGCGAACTATTTAATTAATATGTACCTTAATATCCAGGAATCTGCAACCTCTACTTAATTAATGAATTAATTAATTTTAGATATGCAAAATGTTTGGTGCAGCTACGTGTATACGTTACACTCTGCGTCACGTTACCATGGCATCAGCAGCATCAGCACCTAGGGAGCTACATATCTATGAAACTGCTATGACGAATGTAAACGACTCGCAAGGTCCGCAAATTTTTCAACGCGCAAAGTCTGCAAATGTTCAACCACAACGAAATCGATTCTTTCGACGCGCACGATCAATAGAACAATTATCATTTCAAACGAAAAGGCGTGGCTCTCTCCGATTGGCCGGAGCGAGTTCCGTTGGAATTCTTGTGGTAAACGACTGCATACCTTTCAGTGCTCGTCGCCGTCGGTGTCGTGCTTCTTCCGTGAGCGAGAACATCAGGCATTTGGAGTTGACAGAGCCTATCAGTTGTTGTTGAAGATGGGAGTGCAACTATGGTGTGCGTTGTGTGTGTTGCTGACTGCAGTGGTCACCTTGAGTGGAGCAGTGGTCGGTAAGTCGATCTGCATGGTTTGTGCAAAGTACCTGGATAGACGTAAAGGGGGATATTCGAATGCGGTGCGTACGTCGCAGGTACGTAGGGTGGATGACTTGCATGCAGTCTCGGATTCAGCCCGAAACGTAGGCGGCTCTGGTTGTCAAGTGTCGCTGTTTGATACACCAGAGGGTGTCGGGCGTTTGGACGATGTAAGGATGGAAAGCAGACTCTACGTTTTGCTCTGTTCTAACTCTAGCTATTCGACGAACGCTCGATCTCGTTTTCGACGGCCTACATAATTATACCAATTGGAACCTTATTTGCTTTTCACGGTATGCTGTCGTTTTGTTTCTCTGTATTCCGACGGACGCAACCGGATCCTGTTCGTGCTATGCGTAGCGTGCGTCGTAGGAATTAATTACGGCGGGCAGCAGACAAGAGTTGCTCTTTGATAGACTGTCCGGTTAGCTTCTCTGCTGGAGCAGGAGCTAGGTCTGTGGGAGATGCGTGGACACCCACCCCCTGAAGCTTGTATACAGTAGAATGTTTACATTGGTAATAACACTATCGCCTTACAGTCTAGTGTTCAACACACTGAAGTTGCTTCAATTAGTTTCTTTGTGGCATGCACTGTTGCTGTCGGTTTGACTTCTCAAGCAGGTATTGTAAATGCTATTTAATTAATTGCTGACAGCGTAGATTCTCTTCCTGTGAAAGCGATTCTTCGTTCATAGAATCGAATGGCGAAAGAGCGTTTAGGGATGCGGATTCTACTGTGTCTATGCATGAGTCTGCGTGGCGGTTTACTATCGTTTTTGCTCACAGACAGTATAGTGACTGTACTATGATTTATCTGGGCCTCTCAACTTGAGCTCATCACCGACCACACGCGGTTGGGGACTCAGTCAGTAGTGCAGCACGGGAATGTAACAGTGAGCGGGTTTGAAAATACATAGAGAGCGAATGGGGAACGTGGTTTATAAGAGTACTGGAGAAACTAAGATGATCAACCACACTTTTAATATCACACTTTAATTAATTAATTGATCATCTAGTGATCATTCTCTTAGAAGTTGTTCACTGAAATGTAGGGAAGGTTGAAGTATTGTTCTGTGTTAATGCCATGGGTTTATACGCTGTAGTTTAGTTTAATTAAGTCTTCTTTATTTTGATTGGAACTTCCCTGTTGAAGGTGAAAGACTTGTGTGGTTATCCCCAGGTACTGTGCTACTCAGGGACATGTTTATTATAGTTCTGTAGGCACCAAGGCCTGTGATCTAGTTTTGTAAGATGAAGAATGTAAATGGATTGGCATGGGTTTTAGTCTGTTAGTTGGAGAATTAAAATCGAGAATTGAAAGTACCTGTGGCTATACTTAAATTTTAAGTTACAGGGTCATGCTTGGACATGCACATTTGAGCCATCTTAAGTTACGTAATTTTTACATCGTTCTTATTGTGGGTAACATATGTTCAAGTCTCCTGGTAAGAAAATCAGTTTCGATCGTCAATAAGCCCTTTAAATGCTGTTTATATGTTGCGCATGCAAAAGTCAATAGACAAAACTACTTCAAACTGTCTATTTAGGTGTCAATTGACGGGCTGGCAGCAGTGTAAGCTTTAAACAATACAAAGTTTTGGTGCTCACTGTGAACTGAGTGCGCTTAGGAACTCTACGAGAAAGACCTGACTACAGCAGAGGTCACAGACGGCAACGTGAGGTGTGCTTTCTGGTCATGTGCAGAGCGTAAGGAACTCCTATCTGGCTCGAAGTGCGAGGGTGCTTGTTGAACTTTACCGAGACTGCAGTGTAACAACCCCAGTTTGAGGTTTTAAAAGAAAAATTCCAAGAACTACATTTAGAAAGCCTGGAATTTAGCTACCAGAGCAGGGGTGTTCCCAAGTTTTTGTAAATTGTTATGACTACGTCCACACAAAATTTTTGGTCACGCTCATTTTGATTTTTTATGTGCTTCACTTCCATGAAAGCTTTGATGTACACTGACATACCACAAACTGTTGTCATGGAATGCTCAGGTCAAAAAGGAACAGTGGTTTATTTTTAAAGAAAGTCTCTCTCTGTCTTAGTTCACTGTGCTTGACCACATGATAGCTATATTAAGCCTCATAGCGTGTGGAAAATTTCCAGACCTCAAGAAGCTGTAAACGTAGTACATGAGATAGGATTAAAGGCCAGAATACAGAACTCTTTTGAATGTTACCATCAGATACTGATATATAGTGGGCAGTGCTGACAACCACTGTTGATCTTTGAGTACTTGTATTACAGTCTTTGTCCTAATTGGTCTTATCTTCAAACCAAGCATCCCAGAAACTAGTTAGCCTTTCCCACTTTTCAAAGGTCGCGTTTGATTGGGCTCTTCCAGTAGAGTCTGGAAAACACGCCCTTTTTCAACCTTACCAGTGCAGGAGCTGGTAGAGGTTGGAAGAGGGGCGTGCTCTTCCAACAAGCAGCAGAGTTCGTAGAGTTGGCTCTTTCGACTATAGCGACAGAACTGTAGAAGTTGGAAGAGGGGTCGTGCACACTGAGCCTCTGGAAGAGCCCAATAGAACACGCCCCAAAATACAAATACAAGTCCATTGTCTTCATAGCTAATCACTGCCTACTCATGCAGCAAAGCATGGCTAGCTTGTGCCAAGTGGAAGCCAAGGCATGGCGGAGTGCTGTGGCTTTTGTATGCTGGAGACAACCCTGCATGGTCTAACACAACCTCATGCTGCTACGTCTTGATTGTTCCAATTCAGGTTATAAAGAGACTTAAGACAGCTTTGCCTTCAGTGCAAATTAGAACGTGCAAGTCCTCGCAGTTGCTGAGTGCTTGGAAACTGCACCTTTTTCAAAGCTATGCAGTGCGCATGTCTGAGTGTGACCCTGCACCTTGAATAGTGATAACTATGCCAAATCTCTTGCCCAGTGATTGCAGTCATGTGTCATGTGGTCAATTGATGTGTAATGCGTATGACAGGTTTATTGAAGTAGAGCATATGGATGAGATTATAAATGGCTTTGTTCCCTGTATTGTTCACATTGATTCCGAAATGTTAGTATATATACAGAACAGGTGTTCACTTCAGTGGGGTTGTTTAATTTAAGTGATGTATGAGATTTAGACTGAATTTTATTGCATAGGCTGGTAAAGGTCTTCTAATAATGTATCAGAATTAATTAAATAGTAACTGTCATCTGTAGTGTATTGAACTTGTATATTCAAGGAGGCGATTAATTTTATTATGCAGGACGTTTATGTGTCTAATAGCTAAAGTATGTACGTAGTGCATTTGTAAAAGTTGCAGATAGAAGTTTTTTGAGAAGTTAAAATTCTGCTTCAGAGTGGGGAAAAGGAGTACCTACTAGCGATGTAATCTGCATGGGTGAAGAATGGGATACTATCCAATATACAGTGTGCGAAATAGTCCTTGACTGACCGCCGGACATCTTGTCCTGTCCATTAAAATTTGCCGGACATTAGAAACGTCTGGTCGGACATTCCAATTCTGGCAAATTCTACTTATCACTTACAATTCATTGTATATATATATATATATATATATATATATATATATTATCAATACATTTTCTCTATGCTACTATAGTTTCCCAACCCCAACCCCAACACAACTATCTCAAATTAACCCAAAAATGTCTTCACTACTCTCGAATGCTAGTCTCTCTAAAACCATTTTAGTATTATAAAGCCAAAGTTTGATGAACAACTGTTGATGGAGGTGTGAGGTGGCTTGGCTAACGGTCAGGTGGTTATGCAGTGCTGATCTCAGTGCAATTGATTTCGAAACGTCGAGGCTGTGAGACAACCAAAGACCAAGAGTTTCAACCACGGGTTATATACATTCTTGCCGGGTCCAATGGAAACCTGCTTGGGAGTAAAGACCTTGCAACACTTCCTCGAGGAGTGTAGCAATGACACGTTCAAGGGAACGTGTACACACACTGATCCCATCACATCTTTTTCCAACATCTGAGTCCACCACACTGGATATACAAGCACAAGGAACGAAGTAGTGTGGGTGAATACATACGTTTCCCCATTCAGATCTAGTTGATGGTTACTGTAGTGGATTAATTCATGACAACTATTATGGGTTGCCGCAGTAATTCAAGGTTGGTACACGTGTCCATGTATTTGTGTTGCCAAACCAAATCTTTTGGAATACACTGCACAAACAGGTTGACAAAGACCACTTGCCACCACAGCTAGCTCGAGGATGCGTGACCAAGTGCTAGGTTTCATGGCTCTAGATGACACTTTGATGTTGCATGCCTTTGCTAAAGAGTTCTATGCATGCAATTACTGTAGTACCACCCACCTGTCAAATTTACTAAAAAAGTTTGACTAAAAAGTGGCCATTGTTTAAGATAGCAATGAAAAGAGACAGACTTTCATCGCTTCCTTAACTCTGCCCTGCTTGGCTACAAACCCATCCATGTAAATTTCTGCATGCTTGCAGCCAACCCCTCTTCCTTTTGACTTCCGTTGGCGTGTCCTACCCGGTGAGTTTGGAACGTCGTCTTCGTCTGCTTAGGCGCCATACCTCTAGACGGGGAAACTGCAATCGTTTCAAGAACATGCACTACGCTATGCTAGTGGCAGTTTTTTAGTTCAAGGACTTCGTGCTATCCTATCAACCTAATCATCTTCAGGTTCTTAAAACCCCTACAGAAAACATTACACGCAAGTATCTCTGAGTTTCCTATCCTGTCGCGTTCACAGTGTACGGCCCGTAGCTGTTCGCTGCATCTTGTTGCACACCTCGGAGCCCCAGCGTGTGTACTTGAGTGCCCACATCCGGGATTTGACAAAATACACGTTCAGTACAGTACAGTACACGTACCACGTGTGGCTGTTTGCGTTTGTTTTGTGCGCGAACTGCGGAAGCTACGTTTGTTGACATGACACTGGGATGTGCGAGGATGTGAGTTGCTCATACAGAATTCCACACCTGCCGCTACGCCACCGGACAAAATGTCCAGCGAAATCACAAATGGCCAGACAAATGCTTCGTTCGGTCGGTAAATGTCCGATGTCCGGCCGTTATTTTGCACACTGATATATATCTAACTGATATGGCAATTTGTCTGTTTTAGTGCCAACAATACCAAATCCTCCCAAGGCTCTAACGTATGTGTATAAGACACAGAATATATCAGGAAATGAAAAAGCTCAATTTGTAGTAACACTTCAATGTGGAGTTACAGGAGACACAACTAACAAAGATCGAGTGTGGGGAAGTACATCTACTATTAACCTACCTACACGTGTAAATGCAGCAGATGGGTCACTAACGCTTGGAATAACAGAGGATGGAACTGCTTCTGTTCAAGGGAAAGATTATTGGTGTTTTGCTGCTAACGATGTGGGAAAAGTGATTAGTACTAATGCCACTCTTAAATATGCAGAGTTCAATTTAGGACAGTGGGACAGACCTACTGGTGAAGTCGAGGCTTTTCAAGACTTCGCTGCTGTAATACCATGCCGAGTTCCAAAAAATGCTCAGCCATTTCCAGTGGTGGAATGGACAGTCAATGGCGATGTTATTGAGTCATCAAATAGTGATTATTCAGTTTCTGCTTCAGGAGACCTGGATATAAATGTTGTGAAATCGGAAATGAATGGAAAGAAGTATAGTTGTCGAATTGTCAACCATCATGTGACATATACTTATGAAAGTGACTCTTCTGCTACGCTTACTGTCAAAGGTACAGTGCCTACTCTCTTAAATACTAGGTTGTGCTTCATTAAGTGCTACAATGAACAATGTCAGAAATTTTTGTAGTAGAGGTGTTAATTATTGAATATTTGCTAGTATAGGTGCTTGTATTTTTTCAAGTCACTTTTAGACTTTTCCTATAT
The DNA here is from genome assembly GCF_963422355.1 of Corticium candelabrum. Classification (NCBI taxonomy): domain Eukaryota; kingdom Metazoa; phylum Porifera; class Homoscleromorpha; order Homosclerophorida; family Plakinidae; genus Corticium; species Corticium candelabrum. Next base: position 2,608,699 of record NC_085087.1, on the reverse strand, counting down.
TCTTTTCTATCTCCTTTTTTGTTTTTTATTTTTTCTTTCTTTGTCTTTTGCTTCATTCTATTTTCATCGTTCCTTTTTGTACCTTGTTTTTGTCCTAATCTTTTGTTTTCATTCTCTACTTGCTTCTATTAAGCTTTTCGTTGACAGGGTGCAAACATGCAACTCACATTTACATTATATAACAATGCAAATGTTACATGTTGAGATTAATTTTTAGCATACGATCATTGTAAATGGTTGTCATTTTCCTCTTACCGTCACACTAACTTGAATCGAGAATGTTAAGTTTTTTCCATTCTGTGAGGTTTCCTTTGTGCAAAAATGTCCATGTTTTCGTTGTGATCTATTATGTTATCGTGATGGATATGAAACAAAACGAAACCGTTCAGTTGTTGCTGACGAATTATAGATCTACTGTATGTTTGCGTCTATCTAGAGCACTGATTCTATGTTTGCAGCTACCTGTTGTCATCAGAAGTATGCAAATAATTCTCAAAAGTTTAGCCACATTAGAAAAGCCGTAGTTCACAGCTAATGGGTGTCTTGTTTAGATGCTGGTAGCATTTCAATAGCAACAAACTGCCCATATATATATATATATATATATATATTGTGTTCTCCCCAGGCATCTCAAGACGTGGCGGCCCCGCCTTGGCTATATTTTACAAGTACACGCTCAATCCCACCATCCCTTCGCTAACGCCACCACGCCTTGACTTATGTCTGCCACGCCTTGACTTATGCCTTTCATGCCCTACTATCTATGTGTTAGGCAAGAAATGTGAGACCGGTTCTTGTTTATATGAATAAAACACCTGTTGTTGTTGTGGAAAGTCCAAAAGCAACGTCATAGAGATCGCTATGTCCAAAATATACTTATGACGTTGTTTTGAATCCGATCAGACGTCATTTGGTGGGGTATTCTCCCACATTCCAATCCGTATGTGAGTCACGCCCTCGGCAGCCGTTTGTGCCGTGCAGTCGTTATTGGTGCGTTGAGAGAATACAAAGTCGTAAGACAAAGTACATCAATGCATCGAATTGTGTTGTTGAAGTGATAGCCCAATTTCTCGTTCTTCTAGTGGCGTTTTTGGCATATACGGCAGCCGATCTGGGAGGCGTTACCCTACACAGGATGTAAGACAATGCACTGATTACAGACCCCAAAACGCCAAAGTTAGCGAAAGCATTGCTCAGTTTAGTGTAGACACATTCGCAGTTTTGAAAAACTTGTAGATCTTGGCGAGCATGCTGATAAGCTGCGCACGCCTCTATCGGCATGGAAAATTATCATCGACTGCTTAGTGAACTTGTCTACTAGTGCTAGCCTCGCAAGCAAGGCTCTTCCGCGCTGTCGCTGAGCTAAACGCACGTGAATCACACGAGGAAGAGGAGCTTTTACCGGAATTGCTCCAGCGCGAGAAGAGCCTGGTCGCTTTTGAGAACGTTATAGTGACGTGGGACCCCGGATTCGGTTTCATAGCTTGATAAAGCTAATTCTATTAGCTAAGCATGTAGGTAGGAAAGTTGAGAACACGCGACATTGCTTCACGCACTTGCTTGTTTTGCACGAAGTACGTAGTTGACATCATTGTTCGCTTCTAGTATGTATCTAGACAGCTCAGTCATGTAATATTCTGCAGTGTCACAACTCCTTTTCAGCATTCTGTTTCGCCAACAGCACACAGCCGAATTTAGATCTGCAGCGCGGTAGTTTGAGAAAGGAATTTATTGTACGCGGTTAGTGTCTATGTAGCAGTCAGAGTCTGTGCATTGAAACAAGTCGTACGTAGTACACAACACATGCAACTACGAGTCAACTCTACACTTCCTGAACATGGTAGGGCCACTGCACTGCTGTTTTCCCATGCTTAGATGTTTCCGGTTCACTGTGAGGAGAGTCAATATCGTACAAAAGTGCTGCTTGCTGAGTTGAAAGTACCGTCACATAGACTGCGTTAGCAATACACGCCAATCTGATCATGACGTGGAGAAGCCAAACAAGCTCTAGACCACTGTTTTTATGAACCGTTGAGTGAACAGGGCCGGCAGTTCTCACACCATTTCTCCCACAGACTATAGATGTCAGAGTAGACGCATAAGAGTGGTGAACACTTCTACGTCGGTTTCAATTCACACAAACCTGCAGATGAGTTCAGTAGAAAGAAACGTTGCTGGAGAGTGTAGGTTCAGCGGACCAGTCCCATGTAGGCCATTCCTACGCTCACTATTCACCAGCACTTTGTCCATCAACAGCTTCACTGGATTTCGTGTTCACGCGCTCTCCGTGGAGGGCTACCTCTCTGCTTTATGTATCAATGCAATTACATTAACAAGCTCTTTAGGAAATTGAATTAGCGTTATGCACCCTATGAAACCGGATCTGGGGTCCCACGTTGCTATGACATTCTTGAAAGCAACCAGGCTCTTCTCGCGCTGGAGCAATTCCGATAAAAGTTCCTCCTCCTCGTGTGATTCACGTGCATTTAGCTCAGCGACTGCACGGAAGAGCCTGGCTTGTGAGGCTATACTAGTGCTACGTTACTAGCTAAAGCTGCTAGTAAGTGCTCGGTTAGCATTGTGTTTGGCGAGCGATGGTATTCTGTCTATCTATTCGCGTAACAATGGTTGCGTTACGTATAGCAATAGCTTCTGTCAAACAAACGCGTTGACTAAGGTAACAGACTTTCAGTTGCTCTTCTATAGTATTTTGCGTTCAATTATCCGAACTCGGCATTCAGTTATTTGATTCAGGCGTTCAATTATCCGTTGCTTACAGCTGTTGTGCAATATCATGGAAAACTAAATAACTTACATAGTCTGCGGTTGGGCAGCTGCTCAAATATCATCATTCATCAGCTGTCTAGATGCAATAATTTGTAATTAATCTTGACTTTAGGGTGAGTTTTTAGTGTGTTTTGTACGATAATTTCCTTTGCACTTGGTGTCCGGCCCACGTTCCCGCGGAGGTCTAACTCAGCTGTTGTGAGCAAACTAAATCTACATATCTAGGAAGCCTACAACAACCCCTTGCTTCGTCAATCGTGGTGTAATCCGCATACTTTGTAAACAGCGCGTTCTGTGTGATACCATGCATGCGACAGTCCATCATGCGTCGTAGCAGGTTTTTAGCTAATCAAGAGCTCAAATTTCACTACTTTGCCTTCCCACATTTCTTGAATCAATCATGTATTGTTCAGCTGAAACGTGAGTGAGCATCACAGAAAGACGTCATGAAAGAAATCTGCGAATATAATAATTATTTCTATATTTGGTACTTCTAATTAGGACAGAACATCGGATAGTTGAATGGTCAATTCGGATAATTGATTGCCTGAATCGGATAATAATTGAATGCTGAGTTCGGATAATTGAATGCAAAATACTATAGTTGTCTTCAATTCTTTGTTCACGCTTCAATTGTCTCACTTGTTTACTAAGATATTCGCGTAACAGTGGTCAAGTAGTCACGTGATAATGATTGCGCAGCAATAATTTCTGTCAAAGTAATGTGTGGAAACTCAAAAAACAGACTTTTCTCTTCTTTTAGCTTTTCCTTTCCATTTCGTTTGTCACGTATCAGTCTCCTTTGCTCTTTAGTCGCGTACGGGAGCGAAATTGAGAGTCATTTCACTCTTCTCGCCAACAAATTATAATTGAATCGACCCCTTGCATTCATCTGGCATCGTCATTTTGTTGATCCGTCTTTCTGTTTTGCCGTAAATCCCTATGACAAGTGCTGACGTATGCATATAAATATATAAATATGTAAGTATACTAGTAAATGCTCGGTTAGCATTGTGTTTGGCGAGCGATGGTGTTCTGTCTTTACCTATTTGCGTAACAATGGTTGTGTTACGTAGCAATAATCCTGGCAAGCAGACGCGAGAACTCGGACAACACTGAGAAAATAGACTTTCAGTTACTCTTCTTCTTGTTGTCTTCAATTCTTCATTCACGCTTCAATCGTCTCACTCGTTTACTTAGCTAGTCGCATAGCAATGGTCACTTAGTTGCGTAACAATGGTTGCGTAGCAGCAATGTCTGTCAAACTAACACGCGGAAACTCAGAAAACAGACTTTCCTCTTCTAGCTTTTTTTTTCCATTTCTTTTGTCACGCATAAGTCATATTTCCTTCTTAGTCGCGTACGAGAGCGAAATGAAGAGTCCTTTCACTCTTCTCGCCCAGAAAATATAATTGAATCGACCCCTCAAACTGGGATTGCAAGCTGAGCTTTACAAGAGTAAGTTGCGCGTATATGTTGGCTACTGTGCTGTAAAACTTAAGAAATGAATAGTGTTTAATGAATAGTATAGGGATACTACTACGCCTTCTGACCATTTATCCTTGGTTTGACCATAACTACTTAGTAGAACACCTGCTGCAACAACAAAGAGACCACGCCTAAAGAATTTGGATGTCACGAGATTGTTCTATAGGAATGTCGGGACCATGAAGACCAAGAGGTTAATGGCTTTAAATCCACAGTGGATCTTGAAGGAAGACATCCCACACTACGTATGGTAGGCTGTCCAATTTTGTTCTCAACTGTCAATAATTGCTGTTTTCCCCTCCCCAAACGTCCCTTTCTTGTCCTAACCGTCAAAATGACGGTACAGACGGTACTGGCGAGAATACTGCATATGGCCACACCGAAAACTTCTTCGTTTCAGGTAACCCGACCGACCGTCCTTTGGAGGTTGCCTTGAATTTTTTTAGAAATTCTTTATTTGCGGCACGTGTTTTTGAACATGTTGCATGCAAGTGCGTGTATAGTTTCATTGCGCACAGTGCACATTGGTATGGACAAAGCAAATTGGACATGTACTACAGCTAGTATACATGATACGTGCCATGCCTGCAATTTCGGTCACGGTTCTGGATGGCGGTTGTTCCATCGTTAATTCTAGAATTTTGTGAGTCCAAGTGTCGTCTCTACTGAAAGACATACTTTGCATGGTAACGTCAGACAACGATGCACGGCGGCTGATGTCTGTGCAGACAGCATCAGGTTCAGGAACTCGCTATGATGCAATGCCAGATGACAACGTTGGATTGCATGTAGAGTTCGGTAGACGTTATGTATTTTGTACCTTAGAAGCTGCCACGACATTGACTTGTCAACATCTTCTGGCTAAAAGTGCAAATGACGTGTTGATGTGGAAGGTGTGGGAGCAGCATCTTCCACTGGCATGGATCATCTGGTTGCTGACATTATTGATCTCCTCAAGACTGCTGGCCTCAGATTCCCGGTTAGTCTCTGTGGCAGTGAGGGTATGTACATCATGCTGTCCATTGCTCGCATGTTGTGGATGGTCGACGGCGACCATGACACTTCAGCAAATGCTGCAGATCGAAATTCAGATATACCCGCATTTCCATCAACCTGGATGTCTTTTAATGACTACAACGACTACAGAGCAAAGAAGGTTAAGAGACCTCAGTTGTCTGCTAAGGACATGCACACCGTTGCTCAGTTGCTATTTGGAATGCTTGGAAAACCAGTGTTGCGAAGGCCTGCGTGGAATAGTTTCACAAAAGATGTTGAAAGTTTAGCTATCGTTATGGAAAGTACAGTGCATACTTGAAACAGCAGGCTGCAGAAACCAAGTCTAGGGAAAGTCTCGATTATGTTATGCGGCCACTGAGTCAGTTCTCCCATTTTGAAGTTGGTTCTGGTGACGCTTCACGTGTATTAAGCAATGAAGAGATGAGGTTAGAGACTAGTTTGAATGAAGTAGGTGAAAACAGAAGCAATAGAGTTTGAAGATGACAAGATTCTGGGCGAAAATTGCACATCTATGCAGCGTCATTGTTTTCTCCAGTCGTTTAACCTTCATTTTCCCGTTGTTTTGTACCTGTATGCAGTGGGTGACAATGTTGGGACAATAGTCTTTGTCTGGAAAACAGCAGACGGTCTTTCTCCGTCTGAGCTTACCACTCAGTCTTTCTCTATGATAGAGGACCTAAAGCCCCAGATTCCTCAATATCACACTAGGCAGATGAGGAGAAGCTTTAAATTGCAATGTAACAAACAGTCTTACTGGAATTCTCCTGCTGTGCATCGTTACTTGTACAGCTGTCTCACTGATGACAGCAATGCATCAAATGCTAACCAGCAGGATATTGACTATGGCATGCGTCTTGTCGTACTAGGTGAACTACCGGAACTATGTGCCTTCGCACTTTGAACACTGGCTGTTCCAATGAATACAACACATTCCTGGGCATCTTACAGAGTCTTATCAGAGAAGTCACGGCGGAAGACGAACGGCGCCATGGCATTGCCCATCTAAGCCATTTTATCTCACAACGTGATCTTCACCAGCAAGCAGCTGACAAATGCCCTCCTGGTACACTGATACCAAGTATTGATTGGCTAGCATTGCAATTTCAGCCAAAATTGTGACAGAGTCATGTCTCACTGAAATACAGTGGTAAGCTGGATGTCAGGTAATATGTGCAGGCCAGACGGCTGCGTTCTGTCCATGAAGACGACCACTACTGTTTAGCATTATTCAAGATGCATTGGGCTATGGCCGTTAGTATTCGACATCCCAATACCTTCGTCTGCCTTGACCACAAGGCAAAGATACCTGTTGGTGAACCAGCACTACGAATGTCTAAGGGAGTAAGAGCCAGACCAAACATCATGGTTGGGGAAAATAAGACAATGGATCACGATCAGAAAAGTATAATGGATCACTGACACCATCTGTGATATTCAAGTGCAGCATTCCTAGTGAAACCTCTGGGTCGTTTTACCAAGGTCAGTTGAACGTAATTATCAAGGATACTGTGCTTCAGCCATCTACATCCGTGCGAGATGCTGTTGAGGTCTGTGCAGTTTTGAGAAGTCACATCTTGCCATCACATGACGTACCTCCAGTTCTTTTTGCATACACTGATAGGGGTGGTGATCTTCGTTGCACATTTCTGTTCATGCAGTTGTCCTGAATCTTGCTATTTTATGCATTGGATCTGGACATGCTTGTCGCTTGTCGTACCGCTCCAGACCTCTCATATGTAAACCCCTCTGAACGCTGTATGTCTGTTTTGAACCTAGGTCTACAAAACTGTGCCCTCTCTTGAGAAGCCAGCTCAGATGACACGGAGAAATACCTTTGTGCCTGTGCTAGTATGGAGGCACTTTGCAAGCTACCACTAGTTCTCAAAGAGGCATGGGCAAAATCTATGGATCCAGTAGTGAAGTCTGTCGAGAAACGCTTCAATCGCCTTCTAGACGTTGACCTGCAAGTGCACATATGTGAGTTGGCTACTGACGAGGATATCCTTCATGGAGTCTGCAGCTGCTACTGATCCTGCCATTAATACCAGTATTCTGGCACCAAAACAAGATGATCTAAAAACAAGCCACACCTTAAGAAATTTCATCACTACCCACTGTCGCATTCGTCATTATTCATTCCAGATAAAGAAATGTGTTACTGATAAATGTACATTTGGTTTGTGCTAGTGAACCCGCCATCTTGTTGACGTTGAAAACGAGCTCTTCTGGTTGCCGAATCCTGTCGTAGATGATGATTCACCTAACCACTACAAGGCATACGATACTGTGAAGGGAACAGAGACAACGAATGACAACCGCCCTTCCCAGCTGAATAAAAACGGTTGCCTCCAGACAAGTCCTGTTTGTTCTGTGCTATTACTTGCTTCTAGAGAATTGCCTTTGCAAACACCAATACAAGAGGAACAATTTACTCTGACAGAATTTAATTAGTATGCATTTGTAAATAAAAAAATTCCGATCGACCAACCGTGATTTTTTGCATTGTTACCTGACACGAAGAACTTTTTTCGGTGCGGCTCATATTTTTTGCAAACTCACAATCCCCTAAACATCCCAAAACCAACAAGTCTGATTACACCCACGTATATCTCAACTATCAACGTCTTTTACGTCAAGCTGAATTCTCTTATGAATCATTCTTGAATTATGTTTCCATAATTGAATAGAAGGTTGCTGCATCATTTTGGAAAGCCTGGTGGAATTTAGGGCTACTGACTGCTGAGGTTTTGGAAGCAATAGCTGTCAGAATTTTGATGCTGAATAATGACCAGAGCCCAAGTCTCAACCACTAAGGGGTGAAAGAGACCACCAGCTGCACGAACTCTGTCTTCATGGCAAATATTCTTTTGTAGTTCACCTGCCTCTGCTGCAGCTCTAGCCCTTACAGCTGATTTTGTAACATATAACGGGCTGCAAAAAGTTTCTAACTGTTACGTCAAAATAGGCAGGCTGACCCTCCAAGAAATCAGGGTGAAAACATCATCAGAACGGCTTTCAGTAGAACTGTTGCACCTCATCTCCTTATAACTTCTTTGTTCTCAACCAATGAGCGTGATGTCTACATTGGCAAGATGGATAGTGTGGGTGATCGAATGAACTTGAACATGTCTGAAAGGTCTCTTCATGAGACAGTGATGAGTTTACACGACATTTGGAAGTCAACTACTCACGCAGAGTGCTCACACGGAGTGCTCATGTAGAGCTCAAAGTGATCATGCGGCCTTCAAACTATACTCATGCGGAGCTCAATTGCTCGTGCGGAGCTCGAACAGACGTTTCATGCAAAGATCAAGTGGAATAGTCTGTACTGCATGAACTTTTCATGAGAATCGCATCCATACTTCATCTCCGCATGAAAATCTGGATAATATCACAAGGAAGCGGCTGTAACTTACACGGACGCATGAAGATGTTACATAGGGATAGTCTACTGGCCAAAACTGGCAGTCATAGAAGTAATTATACTTTTACATTGTGTCAGGCAGCTAGCAAAGTCTTGTCCTACTAATCTAAAGTCATATGGAAAAGCGATGGCTTTCAGACCTAACTCGCCCACAGCAGTGCTTCTCATCTTGATGTGAACATTTGACCTCAAAGTCTGATAAAGCGGTCTGTTGTTTTGCCATATCAACAAATACTGTTCTCTCAGAGGTGGCACGCTTACCAGGTTGGGGGTGCACTTTCACTGGGTGCACCATGCTTTGATTTGCACCTGATTCCTCCTTTTATTTATGTCTCCTTTTGATTATTTCTATCCCTCTTCCTTTCTACATTTATCTTGTGTTCTTCATTCTTATGTATTTGTTTGTCTTCTTTGTTTCTTCTTTAGCAGTTGGTAATCCGCGAGTTTGACAACTGTACAAAGTACAAGTTACATGTAGATTTTTGTAAAACAGGTGTTTGTGTCTGTGTCATTGTGTAGCTTTGTGAGGATTTTCTAGAACAGGCTCTTTGGTTGATGTCGCCATTGTGTGCTGGATTTGTTGTTTGCAGTCAGTGAACTTTTTAAGACAAATACAGTCAACATATTTGAATGTTTAACAACCATTGAACTATTGCAATTTTGTTAAAGTGATTTTTGAACGGATGCAAACTGGATGCAGCCAGTCTTAGCAATTACAGTAGCCTGACTTTGATCTGAGTATGTCTCTTTGTGCTAACAGGGAGACCAAGCCCTCTACCTACACCACAATTTTTGAAACAGCCGGTTAATGTTACTAAAGTTGAAGGGGAGTCAGCTACGTTGGAATGTGCAGCATCCCCTGCCACTGGGTACACGTGGACTCATAATGGTATAACTGTGCGGTATGAAGGATCACGCATTCAAGGTGCTGGTAACTTGGTAATTAATGAAGTCAAAGAAAGCGATGTCGGTAAATACCAATGCACAGCAGTGGGTGGAAGTCAAAACAATCACAGCCAATTTGCCTGGCTTAAAGTACAAGGTAAGAATGATCTAAGTTTGTTGTTTCTGGTTTTCTTTGGTATTAATTGAGTGTCCAATAAAATCACTCGAGTAAATTCTAAATTGACAAGTTTTTGGCAGAAATGGACTTGTTTGTATTATCTGCATTGCATGGGATATACCTATTGCAATGCCAATCTGTATGTATAGAGCATGCATGATCGGTGTGCATAGTTTTGTGGCAAAAGGCATCTTTTATGTTTCTAGTTTTTCACTCTACTTTACCTCAGTGGCTGGCTAACTAATATCTTTTGGCTTTTACTACTCTCTAGAGCACCGTCTGTAAATATACCATTTCCAAGAAATGGACTTGCCCGTTTTTAGAAAATGGTAAAAATTAGTAATAGTAAGAATGGCCAATGCAGATGTCCAAGCGCTATGGCTTCTCCAAGAGAGAAAAAGCAGAGAGCTCTATTGGTGGCATAGCCAGGTCAGTTATAAAAGCTTTGGCCAGTTGCCATGCAAAAGGCTAGCAGACTGCTATGGTTGTTGTTTGGTGATGTCCTCTTATGTTGAACAGCCAGGGCCGACTAGACATAGGTCTAGTAGTAAGCTGTGCTATTTCCAGGCAAGCTCTTATGGTGGCGGTCTTAGTGGAAACCAAGGGGTCATTGACGCATACTGCTGTTGAAAGACTGGAGAGGTTCTGACACTTATACATAGATTGCTGTTAGACTCATCTCAGCAAGCTTGGAAATAAGACTAACCACTGCTCGAATTAAGGCTTCAACGTTGTCAGGACATAGTCTCAGTAGCCAGCCCCTCCTCCTTTTGATATCAAAAGTGGGAGGGGCTGACTACACAAGACTAAAATTTTTAAATTGATTGGACTTCACAGCTAGAATTGGTTCAAACATATTTTCCATTGTAACTAACATACTCACCATGCCTTATGATATCCATAAACAGTCAACAGCTACATGAGCACAAAAGTTTAGTAAGGTATCACGAAAGCTGAGGCAATTTTTTGCCGTTCTTGAAAGACACAACAGTGGAAATAATTTCTTCATTTTTACGACGACACTAGACAAGACATTTTAAAGCAGTCTAGCCATAGGTAGACCAGTTCTGGTCTATGAACAGTACTAAGTATCCACAAGTCAACGGAGTTTGAGATAGACGTCAGACTAAAATGGTCTCCCACAGATTGTTTTTCATGACTTGTGATTTGGATTAAGCGACATTAGAAATTTTCTATAACGAGATGCGTAAGGCAAAATGTATAAACCTAAATTAATTAATAGTAAAGCAAAAGTTGAGTCATGTTTTGTACTGATCATAAGCACTTATATTCACTGTTAATTAACTATATATATTAATTAGCTGTAAAGCAGCTTGTACTAATTGTTGTATCAGAGAGTAAATCAGGTAATACTTAGGCTTAAACTGTCACTAAATTGTACAGGTTACATGTACAACGTACAGAACTAGTGCTTGTCAACAGTTCCCGCCCAAGCTTCCCAATCCTCAATAGAAAACTCAACATCATCACTACTGTTGTGGCTGTCCTGTGATTGCGATGAAAACTTCTTTAATGCTCGCTCATGGTGACGACGCTGCCCTTCTCTCCACCAGTGATCAATGGCTGAGTCTGCATCCCAGTCAGCTAGAGCAGGTCCAGATACATTGATGCGCATTAGTCCTCAGCCAAGCACGTCCTTCTGTCAGTCTTTATCATCTTAATTAAGCTGTGAGTAGACTTGTTCTAAATGACCGCTAGCAACAGGCAAGCAGAAGAACAGCTCCACTATTCTAAGAATGTTGTGCCAGCGACTGGAGTCTGCGCAGTTGAATATCTCCTACCAATATCTCCTACAATGCCAAATTTATTTAGAAGTTACTGTGAATCCAGAATAGTTTGTGTCCTTAGCAAAGTTAGTTTCCAAAATGGTTCTGATTCATACACATGATGTACAGTACTAATAAAAATCTGAAAAATTATGAAAGAAACATGTTTAGGAGTTTTTGAAGCATGGAAAGTTTTCATTAATGCGTTTCTAAAACACCTGTTAGCAACACCTCCTCCTAAGCTAAAAGTGATTAACACCTTTGCTACGCATTCTAATTTGCTAAATTTTGAAAAACAGAGTACATGCTACGCGTATACTGTACCTTTGCGAGTGAGTTACATGATATATGAAGTTACATTCCGAAAACATCCGGGAATAACTTTTTTTGCAATTCCTACTAGTAGCTAAACGTAAAAAAGTAGAAAGTAGAAATAAAGTACTACTTTAGCTAAAAAGTAGCTAAACTCTAGGTTACCGACCATAACACGCGGTAAATAACGCAAAACATGGGAAGTCGAGTTCTTGAGAGGGGTCACCGGACAGTCGAGTTTTAGCGCGTGTGCTAGCCAGTTGTCCATCATCGTCTTCACATCCATCCGTTCGGCCACTAAACGTGTTTAGGACGTTACGGAAGTAGGAGGTTGTTCACGCTGACTTTGCTCTTTGAAAATCTGTAATAACTTCTCAAGTTCTTTGCACTAGGGCGGACAGCGGCGATCTTGGTATCATTAGAATCCGCAAGCTCCCGGATTTTCTATAGTAGGCTATCGACGGCGTGTCTAATATTTTTTAGCTGTTTGCTGCATTTCAAGAGTTGCTAGGGTTCCTAGCTCATAAAATAAGAAGGTATGACTTTACAGCTACTAGAGGAAGTAGTCAATTAGCAAGGTCACTAAACGGTCTACCCCTGTGACATCAACTCACAGTCCTCATTGTTTCGCGGGCTGTTGGTTGGTATTCCTGACTCTTCTTCCCGTTCTGTTTCGTCTTCGAGTTTCTTTACAGTTACTTAACCTCATTCTATTGTAATATGACCTATAATGGACAGTTTTGGGATATCACGTAACATCTGCATGTGGTAAACAATTACAGCTGCATCATTACTGACTTTCGGGAGCAAAGTCAGTGCGAACAGAGAGTAGCCTGTAAATCTGTAGGATACTGTACATACTATAAAATTGAAAAGCGACAGAAGATTGAAGTTCACAGCAGACCAGTTACGACATAGTTGGAGAATGCCGTGCATATCATTACATCACACGACTCGGGAATCCGTTTTACAAGACCGGTTGGGGTATACTACTAATAACTCATGTGTATCTTCTGACTAACCCATATACGAGAAACACTAATCTTACAACGAACCTTTTGATGTAGAGATGAAACACGTCCATTACAGTTGGCCGCACCTGTGGCCTAGTAATTATAATTCAATTATCAAATGAAGAGTGGCGATCACTGGTAATAGACATCGGAAACATGCGGCAAAACGAATAGACGCTCATTGTGCAGCTAGCTGTAGTGGAAAATGATATATCAAGCCTTAAGAGCAAGACACTAGAGCTCCTTTACAGCAGGTCTACAGTTGCGTTTTTAGCTAAAGTTTGACATCTTGTCCGAACAGTCTTCGTGATCGGACAAATAACAAGTATTCGGATTTCGGAAATGTCCGATGTCCGACCGCCATTTCGAGCACTGTAACGATGAACTAAAATCTTCATTGTATGCTGAAATATTATTATTAACTAAATAGTAAAGAACCAAGTTGTGATGTTTCCCACCTTTGCAGTTGTGTCATATTCATTCACAAGTCACAGTGTGCAGTACAGCGTAGTTGCATTTTATTTTAGGACAGCATAATTCTTAGCAGATACTTCGCAATCTATTGTATAAATGTTTATTAGTGAATATATTATCTATGCAAACCATGAGTGTACACAATAGTGTGCTTTGCATGCTTGCACACATACACGTCTGAAAGTTGTATTTATGTGTTTGCACTAGGTATGTACTATTCGGTTTGGAGAGTTGACATTTTTCATAGGGGTCTGTCGAAGAAATGGGCTTGCCTGTTCCTTGGTTGTATTTATAGTCCATCTATTATGTACCTTACTATAGAAGTCTATTTTCTAAACATCTGTTAGTCAGTGCAGTTTCAATGGTATTATGAACTGCACTGCAAAGAATGCTTGACTTGCATTGGTCAGGATGGCAATCTTGTGAAAGTGAAGTGTTATTGTTTGTTTGTTATGTAGCGTAGACGTTTGTATGTATATTGAATATGACGACTATGAATGGCAATGATCAGTTTCAGTTGGCAATAGCAGTGTTGTTTTCTAGTGGCTCCAATAATCACAACCGAGATTCCTGCTGAGAAAATTGCATACACTGGGAACGGGTTCGCTATCGAATGCGCTGCATCCGGGGACCCCACAGCTGAAGTCAAATGGTATGCTAATGGCACTGTGAAAACATATGGTGGTAAACTTGAAGTTGCATCCGCTAAGAAATACGGGGATCTAGGAATGTATCAATGTTTTGCAATTAATTCTGCTGGAGTGGATCAACGCATTGTGAGAGTGGTTGTTCGTGATCCAGGTAAAATAATTTTTGATCAATTTTTGATGTAGTATAGTAGATGTTTCCTTTTTGTAGTAATCCATTCTGTCAAGATAAGTCCCGTTAATGTGTCAGTCGTGTTTGGTGACATTCCAGAATTTAAATGCGATGTTTCTGGTGATCCTTTACCTACAATTGAATGGAGACTAGACGGTGTTTTTCTGAATGACTCAGCAAACACAGACATTGTTATTACTTATACACCTGATGGTAATAAAGCGTCTGGAACATTGAAATACAACATCACCGACAAAAGCCTTGGCAATGACCATGTGATAACCTGTCGAGCTATGAACTTAAAGGGACATACGGACTCAAATACATCATTTGTTATTGAAGGTAAGCAGCTATAGTATGTTTGTGAGACATTTCATTGGTGAAATGCTGTTGTTTGTGGAGTGAACGACAAAATGTGCTGCACTTATATGTTTTATGTGTGTAGTGGGTGCTGAAGTTAGACCTGTACCTGACAAGAAAATATTTGTAAGAAGCCAACTATCAACTTTGTCCTGTCCTGCATATGGACATAAAGGGTTGGTTCGCGTTTGGACTAAAGATGGAAACAGTGTGGATTTGTCAGGTAGTCGAGTTAACATGACATCGAGTGGTATGCTTGTGGTTGGGTCTACGGAACTTGGTGATGCGGGTCTGTACGAATGCACTGTTAGTAACAAGGTCGGAGACGAGGACTACACTGACAAGCTGACTGTTAATGTGACAGTAGATGGTAAGCTGTTTGTATTTGTAGATTTGCTTGCATCATAATTTGTTTGAATTGAGTTGTTTGTATTTCCTGTAACAAACTTTGTGTTTGGATCTTCCCACCACGTTAAAGGAGAAATCTCACCAAATACTAAGACTTGCTTGAAAGAAAGATACAAGGTCAAGTATCTTCTTGCAGGAAGCTTACGGTTCAGCCAGCCACAGAAGCAGAGACTGGGCCACGAATTGTATAGATGATTTCCTGTATTGACTTAAGCCCGGTCCACAGTACGACGCTACCACAAGCGTCTTGTGAGCATCCTGGACACTGACGATGAGCGAGCGTCAGCGTCACGCTTTGAACGTGTCAGCGTCTGTGATGCTCGCACGATGCTCGCCTAGTGTCCACAACGCTGAAATAGAGAAAAGTTTTAATCGAGCGTCTTATCCGGAAGTGACCCAGGGTCTGATGACATCACGTGCTTATTTTCAACCAATTGAAAGTCAGTCAGAGCAACTGGACGTATCCGGAATATTCTATTCGTTCAAAAAGCATCAATGGAAGTTTTCATTGAGTGTGCATGATTTTCTCTGCTTTGGCAAGTCCAGTCAAAGGACTACAAGGACCTAAGGATGAAAGAAAACGCTTGAGACTATGGCACAGCAGCAACAAAAGCAAAACGTCATCGTCCATGTCTGTCGTGAGTACACACGTGATTACTTTGCAGTGCCAGACCACTGTCGCAGTGTGTTCTTTGTGCAGTATTCTTGTCAGACGCAATACTGTGTGAATGGTACAGCACCAGCATCTTTGCTAACGCTCTTTTGAGTGTCCTTGTCAGCGTCGTACTGTGAACAGGGCTTTACTCTCTGCCCTTGTTTTGGAAGTAAATACTTTAGGTTTAACCATATCAAGTGCTTCTAACGCTCCCAAAATGCAGCAAGACACAATCAATGAACTAATCTAAGAAGAGTCTCCTTTTGAGGCTCCACGGTTCTATTGACGCAGTCGATACTGGCATAACAAGTTTGGGGTCCCAGTTTGCTTTAGTCAATACATCACACCTTCCCACCATACGTCTCACAATCGTTGCTTTGAAAGTGCACAAGTATTGGTCTTCCTTGCTACCAGCAATCAGAGTTTACTTACACGGGTACTAAACATACCCACACAGGTAATTTCAATGCTGTATTTCTCCGTTATGGTAAACGTTTGCAAAGATTGTGTCATAAAGTGACCACTTTCATCTGAGAGATTGTTGATTTTGGTGAGAATTCTTTTAATTATGAGAAATTTTAATGCGACAACACCAAAACTGGTTGCGGATTGCTCTTGAACAAGCCTTATCTTTGGTTAGCTGTACCGTCATGAGTAGTTGCAGCAGTTTCACAGGGAAGAAATTGCAGTGCAAAAACTATGTATCCTGTTATTATGATGTATATACTCCTATTCCAGACTGCAAACTTGGTGTTCTGCCCAGGATTTTCGGAGTGGTGGTCGGGTATCTGCTGCATTAAGGGGCGCAGTTTATCAGAAGGTGACTTATATGATCTACACAAATTCACTACTACAACAAAACAACTATCCTCTGATTAAGGCTTTGTCCTCTAGTTAAGCCTAAATATCCTCATGCCTTTCCATTTGGTTATCCGTGGTAGACTTTGCCACTACTTGCCATCCGTCATCGCCACTCTCAATGCTTTTACTGATGCTGGAAGTCTATCTGACTCCAATTGATGTCGTTTCCGTGAGAAATACTTCAGTAAAGACATCTTGACTAGACACCTCGACAATATCCAGGAACACCACGTTAGTACCACAAGTGATCTTGCTGTAGATCGTATTATAGCAGGGCGGGTCTACCACTGTGCACCATGAAAGCGAAGTGCTCACCTTTCAACAAACTGCTCACCTTCCAATGTTCATCAGCTTGGAGCAAGTAAAACACTAGCTAATATACATATCGTAGAAGTCGGAACATGCAGAGTGGTGGTCGATCTTTGTCGAGTGATGGTCTGGTCTGACCACCTCCAACCACTTTGGGCAGAACCCTAAAACTGTTAAGATTTGATTGTGCACGTGTACATAACAGTAATTATTGTACAATAAATTCTTCAGGAGTTTGTATCTGAAGCACAGTTTACTCGTAGAATATGAGTAAGAATGGCAGTTTGTTGGTTTTATTAACAGGGTGCTTGTGATGATACATAGGATTGTTTTTACCAGCTGTTGACTGATTGTGGTTGTACATTTTTGCAGTTATTCCATTACTAAAGACATCTGAAGCTCAACCACCAATTTTTCAGGAGGATTCAGCTGTTCTAACTTGTACAGCCGATGCACTGCCTGAACCGACTGTTGTTTGGTTAAAGGACAAAAAGTTGCTGAATGACACTAACAAATATACCATTACGACAGCGTGGACTGAGAAACTTGATTTGACCAGCAGTTTGAAGTTTCGTGTAACATCCTCTGACTACGGTGACTATGTTTGTGAAATCCGAAATTCAGCAGGTACATCGCAAGCTACTATATCTCTGAAGGAGTTAGGTAGGTTGAACAAATTACTTGGTTTTCATGGCGTGATCTCTATGTATTGTTTTTGTGTGTAGAAAGGAACAGTACAGCAAGTGATGTGGCACACATGAATCATCACTGTGTCGGTAGCTGACTGTGTTTGATCTTTAGGCCCTCTTCTTATCATGGAAACGAAACTTGAGTCACTGTTTATCATTGCCATTATTGTGCCAGTTGTGGTGTTGGCAGTATTTATGTCAGTACTCGTTATTATCTTTGTTTGCCACAGAAACAAAGGTTTGCTTCTCTGATCATGGTCACAACTATTGTGTGTATACAGTTTGTGTTTTAGGATCGTATATACCAGCTAGACATGGTATAGACAACATTGGAAGGTATGAGTGGTAAGCATGTGTCTTTTGTAGCAGATTTATGACTCTGTGTATTCTTTTCAGTTTTCAGTTACGAACTCATGGTGGTGGTGGTGAACTTTATGCTGCACCTCCTGATATCATTCAGCATCGTGGTAAGTTTATGGATCAGCAAAAGCAGACGGAAGAGACAGATGGCCACCACACATATGCCACTGTTGGGAAAAAGAGATTGTCGAGTTCTGGCGATGCTGATGAAGGACGTCCTAATCCACCATACACTGGGAAGCCTGCTCCTCCCTATCCGGGCAAGGTGCGAGCTCGTGGTCATTCATCATCTAGTGAACTGCCTCCCTACTCTGGCACACCTCGTACAACGAATGCACGCATCATGAGTGGCTCTTCAACTGGAGATGGCGGAAGTGACGACAGTATTGCAAAGCCACCAATTGACTCACCTACTCTTGAGGTCGTAGATTACCTCATTTTCCTACAAACGTAGTCTGACCCTGATTAGTGAATGTAGCCTAGACCTGATGAATTGATGAAGCAATGATTTCGTCAACAGGCAATGTAGTTAGACCCAGTCGGGATGCCATTGGGTTGCCCCTTGATCAGATGAGGATGTCTGACCCTGACATTTTGTTTTTGTTGGGTAAAATTTAGCTATGGTTATGTGAATGTTTTCTTTATGATAAATTCGTTTCATTAATTTTTCTGTGAAACCTATAAGTTTCTGTAAGATTTTTATATGTGAAGTAAGTTCTACTATCAGGGTCAGACATGTCAAATACACCTATGCATGAAGTGAACAGATTGTGTATTTGGTTATGTAGTTACTAATATGTGTATTGGTGATAACTCGACTGTTGTTGTGTCCAGGATGTTCCTGAATCTGAGCAGAATGGAAGCACTTTCGTTTGAGCAACACGTGGAGTTCCGGTTGTCTTGCAGCTAACCACCTTTTCTTATAAACCCAGTTTACCCCTGCAGTTGACGTTGGTGATAGTAGTCTTTTTACAAGATTAATTAAATTCCTGCTGAACGTTGTATAAGCTGACCAACCTGAGCTATCCATGGTCGTGTTGGCAAGTTTTATAGATAGTGGTAGACTAGTTTCTATGCCATGCCTGACAAGTGTTATTATAGTCTGTTGCAAACGTTGTGTTATTATTGATAATTCTTAAGTTTTCTGGATTAAATATATCACGTGCTAATGGTTGTAATAGGGTGGACGAAGGACCAATGCTCTGCTTGTCCATTTTCGTGCAAAATTGATATTTGTGTTGGCAATTTGGACAGCCTAACAAACACGTAGTTACATCAAAGAGCTCAAGCTTATCTCCCCATACCATAGATATGGAGGCGCTACAGGGGTCTGGGAGGCTGAGGCACCAATGTTAATGTTACTTCCATCACACCAAGTTACTCAGGTGGAGTTCCCTCTTAAGGGCTGGGCATAGGCGTAGGAACTACGGGGCCACGGCTCCCCAATCAGCAGCCTATATAGTCACTATATGAAATAGTTCATCGTGAAACGAGCTACAAGTGAAGAAAACAAGGAGCTCCAATACGACAGTGCAAAACTATACTTGCGCGCAGACCTGGGTACACAATGGTACACTGGCCGCGCATTGAGGTTTGGCCTCCAACCTGGAGAGCTCTGGCGAATTTTTTGGGGGCTCGGTTATTTCAGGTCCCGGATAAATATCCCGGATATTCACGTGCTTGACTTATAAGCACGTGCATGTGTTTGCAGCGAATACGGCGCCACTGATAGTTCTCTTGTTTTCGACCGTCGGTCATTTAATTGTTGAATATGAGTGCGCGCATTGAAGGAGAATATTAATCTGAAGGGACCCCAGTTTGGAATTATTTGCAGCAGCTGCTGAACTCTTAGAGTCTACTATTGCATATGTGGACTTCTTTGCGAAAGAATTTCAAATTATGCAACACAACAGAAATTCAAACAAATTGAAACCGGTACGTTTTAGTTCATAAATTGAATATTATTGTTCAAACAGTAAATTGGCAATATTGATATTACATACGATTACAGTACGTACAGCGTACTAGCATGCACTGACACGAAAGACCCACTGAGCATGCATACTATAGTACTTTGATTTATGTGCAGTTGTCAACGGTTCATCCTAATAATTTGGAAATTGTTGTACACTATTTACAGGTCAAAATTGTCACTTGTCACAGTCAATTTGTATTCTGTCACACCAAATTAGTTTGTAGTCAGATCAAATTTCCAAGTTGTAAAATCAAGTTTGTTTTATGTCAGATCAAATTCACAATGTGTCAAGAAATCAAATTTTTTTAACTTGTTAAACTAGCTTAGTTGTCTGTCAAATTAACTCTGGATGGTGTCAATTCAAATTTAAAAGTTACCTGCTATTACTTAGTAACTAGTAATCAAATTTGCAAGATGTTCACCTAAGATGTTTAATGACTATGAATTTCAGCGCTTTGACTTGGATTTCGTGCAAACTTAGTACGGTCAACATCTTATTTAAGCTTATTTCACAATATCGGTAGGACAGCAGTCTGGCAAATGCACCTTGCCACGCCTACTGAAGCCAGAGTGCAGCCAGAGCCACAGTGGTAGCCAGACAGAATAGGATTTATTCCATTTTGCTCGACAGCTGTCGGGTAGGTCCGGCAGGTCTCCAGCAGATATTGTGAATCAGGCTTTAGGTACTAGATTGGACACTTTTTGTATTTGATCTTAACTTTAAACTAATTTGATTCGGCACAATAGGAATGTAATGTGACAAGTGACAATTTTGAACTGTAAATGGTGTGGGGTAATCAGAGGTGTGATTGGTATTTTATATAAATTCTGATATTGGGAAAATTAATAAGAGTTAGAACATGGTTGGTGAGGCAATACTTTAAATATTGATCAGAGACGCGAGAGCTTTCTAACATAATTAGTCAAGGCTAATTGTCAAGGATAGCTCAAGTGGGTGAGGGTCAATATTTGTCTTGTTCATTATTAGACCATGTTTTGGGTATTCTGTTGCATGTTGCCCCCTTTATGTCACATTTCATTTACAAATTTATTTTGAGCTGTAAGGCACTTAATGTGGATGGTTTTTCACTTTGGGGAGGAAGAAGGGGGGAGGTTACACATAATTGTACTTGAGGTGCGATTGACGTGCGATTGATTTGTCAAATCCCCAAAGGAAGCCAGCCGTGTAGATTATTTACCGATTGCTGTACTATGCAATCCAAGCTACATCATTTTCACTTTATTTAATTTCTTATTAATTAGTTGATGATGGAGAACAGTTTCATGATGCGTTTTCTCGTGGGAAATGTAGGATTTTTTATATCTGTATACTTGTAAGATAGAAACATAGGCCATGTTTCCACTAAGTGCACTTTAACTTAGCTTAAATGTGTTTATAAACTAAACAAGTTCAAGAAAGCGACTGTTTCCTCTTAGGAACTTGCACATCCGGGCTGTGCAAGACAAATAGTTTAGGAACACTTGTAGGCTTGTTTGAAGTATTGGCTGCTCTGTCGCAGAGTCAGAGCAACTGTTAGTTGTCACATGATAGTACTAGGAATTTGCATGACGATGACCAAAGATCTTCTCCCTCTCTCTCCTTTAGTTAATTAACAACCCTTACATCTTTCAAGGTAATCCTGTACCAGCAAAACAGTCAATATCATCAAACAGCATTGTCGAGAAGCCATCTAAGCAAGCACGCTACTGTCATGACATAGTTCAATCTAAATCACTTTGCTAAACCTACTACAAAGTAGGTCTAGGAAAGCGGTTTAGGTTTAGAATATACCCTGGTAACTGGTTTAGTGCAGGTGGAAACATGTTAATCCCTAAACCAGTTTAGCTTAAACCACTCGTTAAACTGGTTCAAGTGCTAGTGGAAACGTGTCCATAATTTTCTGTCACGATTGTGGACTAATGTGATGTCACCCATTGTTATTGCCGAAAGTTTTGATTGGTTGGATATTCTAAAGCAAGAGAGACATGTGGCTCAACAAACAAACACAGGGTATGCAAATGCATGTTTTTGGTCAATCTAAGACTAAAAAGTATTAGATATCCTGTTGCGTACATTTGTTAGATGTCATATATTGCAACTGCTGTAGTGAGTATTTTTGTGATTAGTTGCAGCTTAATTCGAATGTACTGAGAAGGGATACTATCAAAGATAGTGATGGAGCAGTGCTAGGTGGTTGCAATCAACCAACTATAAACTATGAGGTTTCAGCAGCTGGTGTTATCTTCTTCTGTCCATTTGCTGTGGAAACTCTCAATCTATGGTCACCTTACAGTTTCAAGATTCTATGTTCTATAGCTTCAAGAATTATGCAGTGAGCAACAGGATGTTTTTCATAGTCTTTAAACAGTTTATTACAACAATTGTCTATCATATTGTGGTCTTACATTGCTAGATTGGTGTTACAACATTTAAATTTAGAGATAGTGGATGTATGGATGAGTTAGGACATGCATGCCTTAGTTGTTTGGATGTTGAGGCGGGACTGTTTATGTATGTAATAAAGACAAATATGGGCGTGCATCAAAATATAAAAATTAATATAGCTATTTTGTATAAAGTCAACCAAAGTTCAAATTTAAGTCATGTAAACATCATCGATTTAAAAGAATCTTTGCGTTACAATGCCATAAACATACTGACAGTTGTTCATTCAAATGTAGTACTGCTTGACTGCTGGTCAGATTGTTGCATATACAGTATGTTGTGTTCCAAGCACGGATTTGGACAATCCATAAACTAACTACCCGGCACAATTCATGGTTTGCCCGTACAAACCATGCATTCCGAACCCTAATCCTAATTTTAACCCTAACTCTAACCACTAACCCTGACCCTAACCATATCATTGTGACCCTAACCCTTAATTAAATTACCCGGCAAAAGTAGACATCCACTACACATCCACGGTTTGTCCATATCCGTGTTTGTGCATAACATATATATACACTATAAATTATAAATTTTATAATAAACAAAACTCAACTTTTTGCTTTTGTGTTGATTCATTAGCAGGCATTTTATTTAGTGCATGAGCAGATGGATACATAGTTAGTACATCTGTAGCAGAGCATGAAATAACGGCCGGCCATAAGAGCATTGGTACACTACTGGAAACAAAGTTACAGCATGGATTGAAATGTTCGGGTTGCTTTCAGGGGTACAGTTTATGATGCTAGGAGACCACAGCTTCAGGCGTCCTCTGCGCTCGTGCGCTTCTTACAACTCACCAGCGGTCAAGACAGTTGAGCTAGTTCATGATCAAAGACTTTACCCACCTGCTTTACCACAATGTAGTGACATAACCACTGTGCAGGCAGTGAGACTGTCCACAAATGACTGTGACAGACAACCGTTAGTACACACACAATACAGGGCATTTGTACAATCATGCAGGCAGCCGATAGGCATCACACAACAATACTGGATATATAGCTGAACTGATTAAATATTTCTATTTAATCACACTGTTTAGCATAAACATATCCAGTTTAGGCAACACAAATCACATCACTCTACCAGTTATGACATAGATCAGACTCGACGAAGGGTTATGTAATTAGTCATTCATTTCTCAAAATGGCGGCTGCAATAGAGCCGCTTCAAAATGGCAGCTACAGCTCTGACTAAATGGCCAATCAATTTGAAATCCTTATTTCAGGGTCTGTGTAGAATAGTAGACAAAGCAGACAATAATGCTTGAAAACTAAAGGTTTGGGTTTCTGCTCCAAGGAATGACTCGGGTGTATGTCTAGTGTACTGATCAACTATGTAGTTGTAGGAATCAGGGAACAAGTACGCTATTTCGTGAGGTATCTCACTGTTTCTAGTATCAGCTATGGTAAAACAATTCAGACTTGAATGACTGTTCTCTATTTTGTCAGTAATGGCTTTGTCACTCTTCCTTTCTTTGTCAGCAAGCTTTTTGGTTCTCAGTTTATCTATCTCAGCAACTCTCCTGCTGTAGCACTTCCGTTGGCTATAGATTTGCTATTCTCGTACAAAATGTTTCCTCTGACTTGAGCACCAGTTTGTAAGAGTTTATTAAATCAATATCCATTCATTTTCTCTTCAAAGTGAGGCTAGGGTGGTGATCTGTTCTGACAGACTTGCATTTTTACTTCCTGGTAAAGGGATTAAAAGACGTTTGTTGACGTCAAATATTGATATGTCAACTACGTTTTGAACATTTATCTTTTTAGTTAATAGCCAGGTTGCCAAGACGTTTCGCAGATATTGTGCATATGTGCTTGGATGGTGATAAATACGAAGCAGAGATTTCACAGGAGGACATTAAATCTGTGGAAGCTGTACATACTGCCAAATTTCTTTTGGACAAATTGATGCAACAGCAATGAAAGCAATGACAATAACTCCACAAGAGGATGAACATGTTTGCACTGGGAAATTGCAGCATTCACGTGAGCAAACATGCTTTCCTTCTGTATCAAACACTGTCTTGTGTAGGGCTAATATTGGATATGCAGTTGTAATGTGTTCATTAAGAAGCTTGTTCAATTCAGTGAATACTTGCTGGGTCTCGACAACTAGGTTAGTTGGAACCGGGTAGCCAAGGGAATCACCATAGAAGGAGAGTTTGGCATCAAAGTCAGTAGCAACAACAGTCCAGTGGTTTCCTGTTAATAGTCGATTGGATGCTACAGCAGTGCCTGACATAGGGTCAATTTGCACATTTATAATCCAAAAAGCTAGTCGAATGCTGGTTCTTCCATGGAGTGCTGTTGTAATATAGTCTTGAAGTCTTGCTTGTTGTACTCTGATAGTACAAGGCACAAACAATCTTCTGATGACAGGTTCACGATGTTAGCAAGACACTCTAGCAGTTCATCTGACAACCATCTATTACATGCTAACTTTGACAATTGGCTGTTACTAAGACGAGCACATACTGTTGCAGATGCAGATTGATTTAGCAATAGCTCCTTGAACGTTTGTAAAGCATGATTGTCAGGGTGTTCTAGATTCAAATTCTTTGGAAGGTTATAGGTCTGATCGAACCATTTTTCTTCCTGAAGGACCTATTAAAAGTTGAATGGTTATCATTACTGATAGAACATTAGTTCTGGTACAATAGTGACAGGTACATGCATGCACATTGTAAGTAGCTGTGTGTATGTGTGTGTGTGTGTGTGTGTGTGTGTGTGTGTGTGTGTGTGTGTGTGTGCGCGCACGCACGCGCGCATGTTGTATTTAGATTTGTTAGAAAGTTGCTATATACTATCTGTGCACAATTTATTAATTAAGTTATTGACCTCTGATGCTATTCTCTTGGCTTCATGCATTGCATCCAGATCAAAGATTCCAAATAGAAATGATGCACCATAATGCCTGTTCAAAGCCTTTTCGCTAGATTCATTCTCCTTCCTACTCAATGCTCTACTGCATGTTGTACAGGTAGAATGGCTGGGCATCATGCTTCTGTTGTGTGGATCACTGAACTGATTAGTTCCAGTCACGCAAATGATGCTTCCTTTCTCTGGGCTGACACGAGGGAAGATCAGCCTAGTGCAATCTTGACGGGATAGCTCTCTTACAGATCTACGCAGGTCAAATGTAACGTGAGGCGCAGCCTAGACAGCCCCTGCTACGTAAGGTTTCCTAGCCGAAGTGCCTTCGCTAATTACTACTAGCTAACCTCTTCTCCAACGTGAATGAAACAGAAGCAGGGAAGTTTGTAAACATGCTTTCAGCTGAAAAGAACGCGAAATTGAACAGACGGGGAATTGCACTGTGACAAGTGCTGCAAACTCACGTGCAGGATAGCCACGGCACGTGTACTAAAAAGTCAAGCACGTGAGTCTAGCATTTATCCGGGATATATATATCCGGGACTTGAAATAACCGGGCCCAAAAAAATTCGCGAGCTCTGGTACATAGTGTAAACGCACGGAATGGCTAAAACACACAACACACGCTAAAGTTGCCGACTACACTAATAATCTAACAATACTAGGCCCAGAGTCTCTCTCTACGGCGCTAGACCATTGTAATTAAACCATTATTTAAACAAAAATGTATTGAAATTGTAGCCTTAAATTAAAGCATACATCTTGAACAACTATCGAAAATTTAGGGAAAATCAAAATTCCATGTAGCCTGGACAGCTGAGCCGGCGCAATGGTTAGGTGTCAACGTCACGTGAGCTTCTACTCTGGACCTGATTACGCTGGTGACGGGACTCTGAATGGCAGCTAAGCGTGAGCGTTCCAATTCTCTCCGTGAAAGCGCGAGAGGTCTTCCACCGCAGTTGGTAAGACATCAAGTAGTTAAAAAGGGCGTGGTGTTGGGTAGCTTGCTAAAAGAGTACAAGTATCGTGTATGTATGCTATGAATGATCAACTAAAGTTAACGTACACTGCTTATCGCTCTGCCTCACACGTATAAACAGCTATCAGCAAATATTGGAGTAATCATGGCAGTTTAACTAGAATGTGTACTGTAGCTATATCTACGTACTAGAACGTCATAAGACGTCATCGTCCCCAAACTCTATACTTAGCCATAGGAGAGCTTACAAGTTCAGTTCACAAAAGCAAAAAAGATTATGCAATGGTGACCAGAGAATCTTGCATGGATCTATTGGGCTTTGTCATACTCCTATGATCTTGCAAACTGTAAGGTTCATAATTCGTTTGCTCTGACCACTGGCATAGCGTCAGGGAAGAGGGAGGAAGGGGGTGCCAGAGGAAGGGGTGCAAGAGGAAGGAAGGGGGTGTAAGAGGGAGGGAGGATGCAAGAGGGTGAAAGAGGGTGCAAGAGGGAGGGAGGGGGTGCAAGAGGGTGCCTCCCCAATCTTTGTAGGCGTGCCAAGCAGAAGCACCATGTTTCCCTAAGGTTACCAAACAGTCAGCCATATATATAATAGTGTGGTGTGTTGATCACGAATCAACTATCTATTTGATGGAACAAACAGATCAGTATTTCAGACTGAAGCCAGTGTGAAAAATAGTCGTGACAGGTAAAGTGGGCATGCCCATCATACTTTTCTGCAAATGGCGGACATCCATCCTGTGGAAGTAAAAAGTAAGAAATGGGGTGAGGCTTTGCAGTGTGAGGCTTTGCAGTGTGATTGATAAGCTCCTCAAAACTTGAGGACCACACTATGCCAGTCCTCTGATGGCAAGTTAAAATCTTAAATTATACAGTATGTAAAGTTTGTATCAACTAAAGACAATAGTGTAAATTAATAGCGCACAAAGACAAAAGAACACACACACACACACACACACACACACACACACACACACACACGCACGCACGCACAACAGACCTTCTAAAGTTCGATGTACAAGCTTGCAATCAACTACCTTTCTTTTGCTGTGCTTCTAGATACGCCACGATTCCCAATTTGTCAATGAAGCTGCAGAGTCGGTAATTTATGATGTTGTCCTTGACGAAGAAAGCAATGAGCAGATCACTCGGCTATTCAAAATTATCGATACGAATAGTGACGGAAAACTGAGTATAGAAGACTTTGAACGATCTGAAGGTGCAGGACCTATGACAACCAAATGGCAAGAAGTATAGTTTACTACTACTACATATATACAATTAGCTGATCATACCTTGCATGCTACTTTACAGCTTAGAGACAAGTTTGACATGGATGGAGATGGCCTTGTAACAATGCAAGAGGTTAGAGCTGTCCAAACATTCATTACTGAATAAAAATTATTCAATTTATTTTAATTCAACACATTGAGCAAGACGAAAGTACAAATAATTCCAAACTGATTATTTTTACAATAACTGTTGTATTAGTGACAGTTTTAGTCTCACTGCTGCTGTTCGTGTTCTCAATGTTTAAAAATGATCATCATTGAACCATTACTTTGTCTTCAAAACCTGTTGTTCTACTTAAATATAAGCTAAAATCCAAGCAGTAATAACAGTGGTGTCACTAGACCACCAAAAAATTGGGGAGATTAGGTAACATTTATGAGATTCTGTCTATTGTCCTAAAGGGCACACCTATTAATTTTGGGGCCATGGCCTCCCCAGGACCCTATATAGTAATACCTAACATGGAATACGATACTGCATACATTTGCAAATGTTCTTTATGTTGCAGTTTCGTCGTGGATTCAAGAAAATGGTACTCAGACTATCGTGTAAATTTGAAAGCTCAGAAGGACCAACAACTGTTGGCGAATATCTACAAAAGGTACTAAACCACATAAATATTACAACACTTCACATTTCAACTGTTGTAGTCAATTGCACGTGTTCCTTTCCAATAAATAAGTATCTTCTCAATTCAAATTATGAAGTAGAGTAAGGGTTAGATACATGAATGTTACTGTAGCTGCAAATTTAAAAATGTTTGCCTTTCTTTGTACGCAGCCCCATGACGACTCTTCCCTTTCATGTTTAACTTAAATAAGAGTCCTCTCCTATAATAACTGCCATTATGATAACATATAGTTTATCCTCGTTTCTTATGTGAAGAATGTCCAAAATCTACTGTAAATTGGCCGTTGCTGTGAGTGTACTAGCAGAAGAGTCACACAGAGAAAAATTCTGTGTTAATCCCCTTTGTGAGTAGATAGCAGTTGTCTCCTGGTGCTCTAGAAATTGTAGCATTTCTTTGTTTCCTGTTGCCCTGTAACTTCTAACATTTATGATGCATACAAACCTGCAACACCACAAGCTGTCATACCTTATCTACTTGCACATGCCTATGCCCAGTCATCATCGTACTTGCTCTGACGACTGGGTGTAACCACTCACAAAGCACTTTAAGCAGTAAACGCGAGTTCACTTCCATTTGAAGGTACAGTTGTACCAACAGCTCCATAGCACAACAATGTATGGTGTAGTTAGTGTGCATGGTGTTATAGTCTGACCCATAATTTGTAAAATGTAATCAAGCAATTCGATCAAAAATACTGCAACTCCTTATACACTCATTCGTAGCCATTACATGCCAAGTGTAAGTCAATTGGTTTCAAGTTGACCAACTTCTACCTGACAGATCTAGAATCTCTTTACAATTGCACTGGAAAATGCAATTATTGCAATTGTTTCCAGTGTTACCTTATGTGCATAAAATATACTTGCTGTCAATATAATGTCATTGTATGTAATGAACAGAAATGTAAACTACAACCTGATCTTCTGTTTCATAGATTGAAGCACTAGTCAATGGCCAAGTTCAGGAGCTGTGCAAACAGGCTTTCCTCTGGTACGTTAGTATGTGACATATTGCAATGCTTTAATTACGACTGCATTGTTCAAGAGACTTTGCTGTTGTAACTACGTGATAAAATAACTAACCTACAGTGACACGATAACGAGTCTGTTCAGATGATACACTATATCAGCAACAGTTACATGCCATATGGTGAGTCAGCATACGGAACATCTGCATATTGTGTGAGATCCAATGTCAGAATCTGACTCATCGGGCCAGTTGCCCCATTCTGCAAATAAAAATTTGGTTATACAATTGCACAAACATAGAATGTGTACAGCTGTTACAGTAACTAAGATATACTCCCTACTGCTCATAAATTATGACATCAAAGTTAGACACCATATAATTGAGGATGTATAGAGTGTACCATCCCACCTCATATGTACTGTACCCTTTCAAGAATAGAAGCCTACTGTAATGTCAGGTTATCATTGCTCAAAAGCATAGTCATGCTTTTTAGTATTATACAGTCATCTGAGTATCATCATGATCATAATTTTGAGCAAAATCGCAGTTGTCATGCTGCATGTGTGGTCTGTTAGCCTAATGTGCACAGAGCTCCACTATATGTAACAATAATGGCAATTATTGAAATAATAACATTTTCAAGAGCAACTGAAAGTGAAAATAAGAGATACACATCACTTTTTGTTGCACAACCAGCATTAGAAACTCATAAGAAATCACTGTAAAACAAGACTAAAATGTTTAGTGTACCTAACCCCAGTGACCACCCACATGACTTATATGAATTCAATACACATGTTACTAGAGACCAGAACATTCAAAGCTTCTTGGAACAGAGTCTCCGTGATCCTGAATAGACGCTTGCAGTAGGGTACAACAATAATGTTGCTAGTATTGTTTGGATGAAAGTTGACAAACTACAATGCACTATGAGCTCAACACTTTCCTGCACCACACAGTGTTGCTGCATATTAAAGCTGACTTTGACTAGAGGCCAGTCTCAAATAATGCCAAAGTTTTCAAAGTTGCCATTGGCACAGGAGCCAATCTTGAATACAAGCTGAGGTTTGTGAATGCCTGGTCTCAATCATCTCCTTGTGATTTGTCCGTGTTGGTCAGGGGCTTTACAGCATTTCTCCCTCTCGTCTTATTGTCTTTGTTTACAAAACCATCAGTGTCCATGCACAGCCTAAAGGAACGGTACACACTGTTACGTTCAAGCTGGCTGTAGTCAGAGCTGCAAAAAGCCAGTTCTAATGTTGTAGCTTCAGACCATGCATAGAAGTCCGTCCTGAATTGAAGCCTGTTCTGAATAGAAGTCTGTTGGCAAATTCGGCTGTGCGAAAACAAGCCTTGAATGCATGACATTACGGAGTCTACATTGCATGCCGTGTCTGATTTAATTGCCTAGACAGCTTGTCCAACTGAGAAATCACTGTGACACAAAGTACAATGTATAAGCACTAATGGCAGCAAGGAATCCCAACCTCTAGGACTACTCGCACAACAAGAGAGAAATCAGAATAGCAGCTGTTGATAGTTCTACAAGTCAGAGCAACCTACCAGTTTTGCCAGATGTGCTAACAAACTTAGTGTAATAATACACTAGCAGCGCTAGCATAACATTACTAAGGTAAAAGCTGAGCTGCAAAACACAAGCTGGATAGAACAATGTGTATTACATATGCATGTACCTTTCTTGAAACTCCAATTAATGCATCAGCATGTTCATACAATCCCAACTTGAGAGAGATGACAATACACTGAAAATTACCTTTTTCACACTCCTTCTTAACATACCTAGCAACCTGACACATATACAAAAAATTAATTAGTCTACAAAAATAAAGAAGTATGCTAACAAACTCTACAATCTCTAGAATGAAAGTTAGGGACTTGCCCTATGGTAACCTTACTTCATCAATACATGTTATCATAAGATTAGTGTGCGGCTTTTACCAGCATGAGAGGGGAGGCTAGTGCCTGAGGCAAAAGCCGAGGACTCTAACTCCACTCTGAGTGCTGGTAAAAGCTAACCTTGTACCCAGTCCTCCTCGCGCGGGCTCCACGTGCTTTGGTCACGTGTTTTGGCACATGCTTTTTGTTCCACTTGCTAGGAGAGCCATATACTAGCATGCTAATCATACGATAAGTATTTGCGAGTATACCATGGTCATATGACATGCACCATAAAGTGAGAGTGCGGTATTAACCGGCAGTAACTTACTGCGCACTTGCCGTGCAATATGTCATATACACCATCTCAAAATGCACTCGTGACTGGTCATACATCACGTGAACATGGGATAACCATAATTATGACACAACAAATACTCAATGGCAACATGGGATTGTACACATATACCAAACAGAAACTGTAACTCTGATAGAAATTATGATGTAAGAGACAACAAGGATTTACGCATTCTGAAACACAGGACTATTGAAATGCACACAGCTAATTGTAGTCCTAGAGTATTGAACACAACATTGATATGATCTTTACGATCTGCTCGACCTCCATGTTCTGCTTTTAAATTCCACTAATTTATGACAACAGGCCAGTACTCAAAATAGCAGAAAGCAACAATAGCATCATCTACAGCATACATGAAACCTTAGCATGCTTAGATCACAACACTTCCAATACATGTAGCAAAAGTTTAACTAACACCAAGAAAATGTCTACAGCATAATACTAAACGCAATCTAGATATCTAACATACAATTTCAGCACTAGCTGTAAATGACTAAATGCGTGACATTTATAAAGACTTACTCAAACATACACCACTATACAAACACACACATACAGTAGACATATGATTTACTGAATCTCATTTATAACAAACTGTAAGTCAGTCTTGCTGCTTGTCATCTGTCTCATTACAACACTATCTGAGCACATTGTCTGTCCTCATAATAAAATTAAACCTAGCATTTCAATTCTCTTTCTCGACAGCAATGTTGATAAAGTTGAAAGTGGGACTACCGGATTAACAAGACAAAGATTAAGCTTTCATTATACCAATTGAAGATTTGGGATGACTTTACACCTAATTAAAATTGCTTACAGTACAGACACTAACCTTATGAATATTTGTTCTATCTAAAGCAGCATCAACTTCATCAAGAACAAAGAAAGGAGGATGACGAAAACTACAGCAAACACAGAAGATGAATCAAAGTGGAATGTTAAAATGGACAAAACCTAAATTGCCAACTAAGCCAAGATAGCCTTCTTGATATAATAAAGGTGCAGTTTCAAGATTGGCATGCACACACATACATACAACTTTTGAATACTACGATCACAAACCTTCGAAGTGCAAATACAAGAGCAAGAGCAGCAATTGTTTTTTCACCACCAGAAAGATCTCTCATTGGAAGAAATCTAAGACACAACATATGCAGAAAATGCTTTGATTTGAAATAGAATGTCTACTAAATTTGCTACCGCTTTCCAGGTGGAATACACTCATACATAATTGCACCCAAGTAAGGATCCTAAAAACAAGGAAAATATGAAATCGCAGAGTGTAATCTAAATGATATAACTGCTCACTACACACATTTGTAAGGTTGGTCATTAACAGTAAATGATAGCTGTCTCAAAAATATTGGCTAGAAACCTGGGTTTCCTACATTTGATTACTTCATAAACGCATAGTTTGATATTAAGTAATTATCAAACATAGTTGCTTACTATGTACACCCTGAGCAAAAATTTTAGCGAAAGAGCTCATCTGAACATTGAAGTATAATACTAGTAGTGAATTTCTTTATCTTTTCTGGTCTGAGGCATAAGAAGAGTTTTTAGAAGAGCTAGATCATGCACAGTTGGATGAGAAGAGCCAAGTACAATACCGTTGAAAGAGAATTCAGGAGAGCTTGAGCACTGGCAGTAATATAGAGATAAGTGCAAAAATGGTAGCTGTTGTTTAGTTATGCACCTTACGTGGCAGTTAAGTACATTTAATCACTGTTCCGTCTTCCATAAAAAAAAGTCAGAAAGGAGTCTTGTGACTCTTCCAACACTTTATTAATAAAAAAGAAAGAAGTAAGATACAACCCAAAATCACGTGACTTTAAATCGCCATAACAATGAACAAATGAGCTTTTCTAACCCTGAAAATAATCATATTCTCTCCATGAAAACAGAGATAATCTGCCTAGACAAGCAGAAACAACTCTGCATTGTTTAGAAACAACCATCTGCTGAGATGTTGGCTGTATGTACACAAACAGATCTAGGGCGTATTTATTCTTTTCTGCCTCTTCTGGAAGAGTTGTTTGGAAGAGTAGGCAAAGACGAAAGATGTGGCACATGCGCTTGTGTCAATTCTTTGGCAATGGACGATTTTCGTGTCAAACTGGCAGTAGTGGTAGCAGAAGTGATGTTGTTGCTTCTTCCTGACAATGAAATGAGCTTTTTCCATCTGAAGAGCTTGGAGAAGTTGTGGCCCCCTTATAGGGAAAGAGAGCGCAGCCAGAACTCGTATTCTTGGGTATGTTGAAAGGTTAGGCGTCGCTAGAAGCAGTTGATAATGCAGAATTTGCAAAGTTGATTGTCATGGTAGAAATCTACACGTTACAGCCCACTAACGAATTGCCTGTGGAATGTCACATGTCTGCAACCCAAATTACGTGTGCGGTAACTAAACGAAAGCGAAAAAGAAACACAGCAAAGTTATTCCGGCTGCTCTCCTGGAAGAGGCGGAAGAGTCTTCTGACACCTCTGACCACTCTTCTACCTCCACCGAAAATAAAGAAACAAAGCAGAATTTCCTCTATCTCTTCAGAGGAAGCAGAAAAGAATAAAGAAATGCGCCCCTATTAAATCATCATCAAAGAACTGGTCATAAAATTTTGCTGTCTTGTTTTTCACTTTGCTGTAAGAAAAGAAATCTATTTATCAACACAACTGCTCACATTGCTATAAAGATGGAACACACTTGTTTCCATTTGCCACTTAGACCCCACACAACCACAGTAACCAAAACGTACAGAGACACAATACAGTGATAACAGAAATGCACAAAATATGATTATGTGTAGTTAGTTTAATCTGTTGGGTAAGTAACAACCAGCAGTTTCCGAAGAAGCAGAAACATAAGTGCTTTGTGGTACACATGTCATACAATGAAAGGTATTGCAACTAATCCACTATACACATCTACATGCCCATTGTTCCAAATACAAGGTACATTGAAATTACCGTTATGTTGTCTGGATATAGAGCAGCTTGTGCTCCTGGCTGGTAGCAAATACTCTACAACAAGTGTTTTTGCACAGTTTTCTTACAACAATAGTTTTGCAACAAACCTTATATATTTCATCAACACGATCTTTCACCACATCAAATGCCTCCATAAACCGAGTGTAACTACAAACAAAAAAATATAAACACAACTGAACACATACCCATGCAAATATTAATTGTAAGCAATGTTCTGTTACAATAAGGAAAAATTTATCATTAGGCTCCGCAGCTTTCTCTCTTCCTTCAGATACATGGAAGTTGAAGGTAAACAAGCACAAGGGAGACAACAAATCCAGTTGACAGCAATGCCGTAAGGTGCCCTTACTGTCACTGTCGACAATCAGTAAAGCAAGTCGCTTTTTATGAGAGTTGTTGTCAGCTTACTAGAGCCTCCCTAAATGACAATGCAGTAAAGGACATCTATTTGTTCAACGTCCTTAATGCCTTCTTTGTATCTGCATCATTGATAACATTCACTGAAATCTTCTTTGTCATATCTCATTCACTATCATACTTTATCATTTGTTCTACAATAATTAAAGCTTGCGGTAAACACCACTCAGTAGTTTAGAGAAAACATAAAGCACTTCATTTTGTCTGATTGTATGAAACCATCTGTACAGCAAAGTAAGATATGCAACAAGGCACAAGTGTAAATTCACAACAAGTGTAACTTCACAAGGCCGGTTTGATCATCAACAGTATTGCAAGTATAGGGTTTTAGGACATAGTAGATGCAGACTGAATCTGTGCTCTTCAAAAGAGACATCAATGAGCCT
This sequence comes from Corticium candelabrum, assembly GCF_963422355.1. NCBI lineage: Eukaryota > Metazoa > Porifera > Homoscleromorpha > Homosclerophorida > Plakinidae > Corticium > Corticium candelabrum. The sequence goes on along the minus strand of NC_085087.1, from coordinate 2,573,653 downwards.
GTTTCCAAGAACCTTCTCCATTTTGAGGAGGCAACAACTCAAATTCAATAATCAGGAATGAAACCGTACATTCTAAACGTTTCTGTCTTTGAATATCTAATTGAAATTGTTTTCTAGCCAGTGGCAATACCTACTTCATTTCTGTTTCAATATTGGGTCAACAACTAAAACTGTGATTTATTGAATTTTTGGATCAGTCAAACACACGTCCAAGTCTAACACACGTCCAAGTCTAGCAGGAATTACAAATAATTATCTTTCTTTAATTCCAGTAACACAGCGGTCAGTAAGAGCAGGAATCTACTTAGATGGAATTACAAGATTTAATGCTATAACAGTAAATTTTTGTTTCTCTACCCTTTAATGTTCATTTTCCCATTAGAACATAAATTAATGAAGAGTGTATGCTCCACATGGCTGAGATTGAGCCAAATGCTGAGTCTACACATACTATAACTATAAAAAGGTACAAATGTATGTATAAATTACATTGGTGCAAGAATCCTAAAAACTAATTTGTTAACATCAAAAAATATGCAAGAATAGTAAGACAAAATAGAACAAAACATATGCATGTAATAAAGAACAAGAGACATCGTACCCTTTTGTTACTATATCAAACATTTTAGTGTTAAATCAAGATGGTTACGTGTTCTGTAGCTTCAAAATGTCTGGCAAGGTATTGTAAACAATGCTCTTTTGAGAACAAATTGAAGATGTACCATAGTAATGGTCTCATATAAGTAACATATTCGAGTTATAAGATGAGAACTGCAACCAACCATGCAATAGTCAACAGTGTGGAAAATAACGGTAGGACATAGGACAATGTCCCACCTAATGTGTTGTTTGTCCGACCAAATACTGAACCACTGTTTGGACATGTTAGGACAAAACATCCACACGTACGCATATATCATAGTGTAAACCTTGTCTCATAGCACGTGATGGCTTTCCAATCATGTCACTGTTAATTTCATGAACTTTGGTGCCTCCTAGCATGCTTTATCGAGAGAAAACCTTAGCTGCCTTCAACACCATTTCTCCCTTGGAAATTGATTGTAAAAAATTACATGCAAAATGGCTGCAGTAGGGAGGTACTTAATTAGTTCATGTAACACCATAAGGATGTCCTACCTACGCTCAGTCTGTCCAAGCCAAAATATAATTCCCTATTTTCCACACTGGTCAAACCAAAATTGAGTACAAGTAAGATATCTGAAATGTTTTCATATTAGACAATAAATGAATGCAGATATAAAAGTAATAAAGGAACCAACACAACATTGTCAAAACTTACCAATAAAGGCAGAAATACAAATTAATAAAACACAAATACATCAAGACATGCTGTCTTTCAATGCTGCTATTTAAAGTGAATTACCGGTCTTGCTGGACATCCATAAAAGCCTTCTCTGCCCTCTGAGCCCTCTTCCTTAAATCACTGAGATCGTCTGCTGCATCACGAAGCCGTTTATCTGCATCCTTTAGTCTGACATATACATTACACTTCAATTATAATGTAAATATCATGTGCTGTTAGTCTCTAGAATGTTAAAGTGATCGTTTAAATGCTTAACTTGTGTCGGTTCCAGTAATCCAAGTACAAACTATGAAGACTACATGTGTTATGCACAGCAGTAATAATGCCACTAGATTTGCAGTAAATATATTCATACCTAGAGACTCTCAAATACAGCTGACCTGTCAGAAGCATGAGGATTATAAGCACCAACTGCTCTTAACTTGTTCTGCATATCACTGATAGATGCTGCCATTTCTTCCCCCTTGCTCTTAATTTTGCTGAGATCTTCTTCCTATCAAAAACAATTCTGTAGTATGCACATCAAGTAGTCCATATTTTACAGCCAACATTATCGTCAATATTTTGACGATTGTGTACAGATAGCATTATTTAGTGCATAACTCAGTGTAGCTCTACCATAAACTACTATCTTTAACAATAACTGTATCTGCACAATTTGTCAGTGCAATTGGACTCAATTTGTTCAGTCTGACAAATAACAAGAAAAGATATACTACATGTATGTGTCTCTACTGTGAGGAAACAAAACCAAGCGGATCACGGTGGACATCCTTTACCTCTATAGATAATAAACCATTTCATATCAAGACTATTACCACAACACAATCACCATTTACAACCACCTGATGGCCCACGTTAGAGTGACAGGGATGACAAACAGTCACAACAAGTGACAAACGATATAAGGAGAACTTGAAACTAATTACATACTATATTAGTCACTGCAACAATCAAAAAAGGAATGAAAGCTACAGCATTCTCATGAGAAACAACGCTTACACTTAAAGGTCACTAGCAAACACATAATCAACCTTCATATGCAATAACTGACATCAACAAATTTGAAAAAGTTGCTTCTCTAGTAAGTAGCCACATTAATAGACAATGCTGTTTAAAGTGATCTACAAAAGCATCAAGTAGAAACAGTTATTAGAAAATACATGCAACAGCTCAGGCCACTAAAGCAAACCATTTACAATCATTTAGGATATAAGAAAAAGTTTGAACTTCACTGGTAAGACATTCAGACTTACCAAAATTTGAAATAATACTATATGTAGTTTGAAATTCCAATTTCTGATAACATTGATGCATCAATCAAAGAAACAAAAATTTGTACAAACAATACAGTTAGCAATTATACATGCATAACTGTACAGCTGCTGTCAACAGATTACCTCACAAAGTTCATCAGCTAATGAAGAGTAGTCAGGCTTGATACCTTGCTCACGATCATAAATAAGACGAGCACCCTATTAAAGTAAATGACATCATTCTAACAAATTTATAGAAGAAATGGAAAGTAAATAATTTGTTAATAATAAAACATCTAGTCAACCGCACACTCATTTGGCTCTAAGAACTCAAACTACACCTACTCCCAAAGACCATTACTGGCAAATGCAAGTGCCATGAAACAAGTTAGCAATTCCAACTGTACTGTGTTGATGTTATCACAGGGTTCTCCCTAAAGCATGGTAGCGTGGTACAGTGCCACGCTGAGAAATCCCAGCCATGTGACCAAGTACAATCGCATGTAAACAAAAACGAGGAAAGTTCTGGATTCTAATTGACAGTGAAAGTCATAATTAGAAGGCGAGTCACTGAAGAACGATTGCTTGGTCAACCAGTTACCGCTTCCACTTTTGAAGTCCAGAAGTGTCGTTTATGTGAGGAAGGTCTGGAATTTCGAAGCTATACAGATGCTCGCGTTAGTGTGCATGTGCGTAAATGACATAGGTGAAGAGGGAAGTGGCAGGTTCAATAACTTCGTTCTTTCCCGTATATTAGGGATAAAATTCAAAGACAGCATGTAACAAAGAGACAGAAGCTAAAATTAACGACTGGGAGGAAACCAGTTCCAGTCAAGCAGTCTGCCTCAGGCTGACCGCAATACGTCACTCTCTTTGTTAATTAGTTTAGTTGTAATGGAAGCCGGGCTTAATTGACTAACTAATGCTCAGTTTGAAATCATCAACAATAATATTACCTACACTGTAGCAAAGGTCTGGGTATCCCAGCGTCTGTCATGGAAAGGGCGTGTCTTGCAACTACCATGTCCGCCACACTATTTTGAAATCTTGGGGAAACCCTGTACCATTCTAAAATCCAAAGTCATTTATCCAGCAACAGATCAACAACAGATAGAAAATCCAGCAGCAATCTAACACTGTGCAAATCTTGCAGCTACTGTACTACAGAATTCCTTGACTCACTAAATCTACATCACAATATTATTAATATGTCTAGAAAGCATTCCAGGAATTTGAAGATAGAATTCCTTGTCAAACAGCTCAATCGGCGGCCTACATATCTTCCCCTAATTGTACTAATAAGCATTATAGCAAGAGTGCTTTAGTAACACTACTACAACATGTTCAGCTTCTAAAGTGTTGACACATCCAATAGTACACTACAAACTAAACAATGGAAACTACCACATTTCTATCAAGAAACTGCACCTCGCTGGACATTGAGTCAATGCCTTCTGATCCACTTATACCTTCTGCAGAATGACTCATCTCTGCCTGTAAATCAAAACATAAATACAGCACAAGCATGATACGATCAATGCAAGGTGCAAGGAGACCATATATCTACTGAAAGTTAGTCTGAGTGCTCCCTCTCATCATCTGTAAGGCGAGGAGATGTCTGCCCACCTTACAAATAGAGAGGGGAGTAGTTTGGCTACACAAGACCAACTGAAATTATGAAAAAAAAGAACTGCAGACAAATACACCATACCGCAAGCAACTAGCTAGTTTATTGTTCGGAAAGTAAGCTAATGTCTCTAGTTTACACTAAATAGCAAACAAATAATGTATACAATTATAAGCAAACTCTAGCCCTTACTTTAGTAATCTACACCTTAATTAAGACCTAAATTGCAATGCACACTGTGCCTGCATATAACTTCACTGATACAAGGAAACAAATGTCACCAAAACTAAAAGACCAAAAACAATTGAGGATTGGCGCAAGCAAATTCAAATGCTTGTTTTTGTCATAATTGACAAACATGTATAGTTTAACATTGTCTGTTCCCAAACTATCATACAACCTTCACAATTATGTAATAGTACAACTATACTTAAAAGCAAAAACAAACGTAGCCAAATAGCAATACTAATGTATACTATACACTAAATGTACGTGTATTATAAATAATAAATAATGGTTCTATGATTTGGCTTACCTCACTAAGTGGCACAATTTCTAGCAACTGAGAGCCCTCCTCTAGTGGCAGATTAAGACTCTCCATCTAATAAGAAAGCAAACGACATGACCATTCCTCTACGTTGTACTGAAATCATTTTTGCACTTACTTTGCATTTCTTTAATATTCGATGGCGCTCAGCACATTTCTGGTCACAATGAGAAGACTGAAATAGAATGGATAATTGTTGTTGAAACACAACGTCGAACTAAATTTTCAAATGGTTGCATGTAGATATACCATGATTACCAATGTACATCTACAGTAGATGGCATCAATTTGCCTTTACTAAATAACGAATCACTCTAGCTATTCCTTTTCACTTTCTTAATCAGCTGAGTACTTAACAACATTACATGTACAGATATCAATGATAAAAGCCACAGACAATGCTACCAGTTGTTTTCAGTAAGCCATAGTCTAGGAGTATGCACACATCAACATACATGTAATGTCCTTGTTTTGCTAAGATACAAAATAAAGCATAAATTGCTACAAAACCAACGCAAGTACCAAAACCAAAATTACTAGCATTATGCAAACTGTTCTGCAAAGTACATAGTCATTATGCGTTAGTACTGTCTGTTTGTTCTGTTTGCATTAGTTTCGTCTTGCTCACTGAAACTCTGACATATCCATAGTATGCAGCTAGTTATAGGTCAACAGATATGTCCCCAATTAAATGTTTACTTTATAAATTTTACCTTTTCCATAATAAGACTGAGACGTTAGTATTAATTACAATAGTGTACATATAAACAAGCTGCACCATTTTACAAATAAAATTACTTAAGTAATCGTAGTGACTTGTATGTTACTTTACAGTGTTGAGAACTCAAAAGCAACCAACCAGGTTCATCATGCGTCTCTCAAATGCAAGTGTCTGACGTTGATTTTCTCCATTCTCTGTCTTCACCTCATTTAGCTCAATGTTCTGTTATAACAAAACAACTTAAGAACTCAACCATATACACAATTCTTATCAAACCTTCTCATCTAGCTCCTGTTGTTTCACAGCCATTGCTCCTTCAAGTTCCTTCAACTGAGAAGCACACTCTTCAGTATCCTACAAACCATTAGTTAGTTAACAATTACAACTGCTGCAGTATTCAAGTACACATACATGTGCATAATAATACACAAGAAAAAATGCATTATTTTAACTTGATCAAAATATAAATTCATGGCCAATATCTAACGCTACATTGACTTCCTTGAAAGAAAGTAGTCACTAAACATTGATGTCTTTGCCGACAGATTTCAAATACAATTTCAAGAAATCTCTAATAAGAAGTAGGAAGAAAACCTGACCCACTCTACCCTGGATTTCAATACCAAGTAACATCAGATATTGTTTTCCAAGACAACATAACATCAGAAAATGCCGAATGATTTCTTGAAGCTTGTATTGCTATCATCAGACAGAGTACATAGTTAACAAATTTTGCTCTTCTTATTTTTCCATCTCTCACGAGACGTCCGTTACTATGAGAAAGCATTGCGGCTTTTAGTTATACTAGAAATCTAGTAGCACGTGTAATTAAGAGTGCTGCATAAGAACTATTGCAACAGTCCTAACCAGAGCTAAACCTGATAACTGCAGATCAATAGATAAACAAAAATTTTCAAATTTTCTGACATAAATGTGACCAATAGCAGTTACAAGTGTTTTGACTTGGTAGCAAAGTAATCATGGAACCAAATTAATCAGACAGACCACTGCTGCGCCAGTCTAACCATATACCTTCGACAGTTCTCCTTCTTTCCTTTCCTTCTCCTTTACTTCTTTCTTGTCCTTTTTAATACTTTGCTTTACTTTTGCAATTGAGTCTACATAAACAGAAATCAGCACAAGCTGCAAAACAAAAGACACATGCAAAGCCTAACCATCCATTTTACGACTTTGCTCATAGCCCAACTAGAGGCAAATTCAGTGTTCAATCCCAACCTTGATTAAACTACAAACAAATACCTGATTCTTCAATCTAGTGATTTGCTCGTGATACTCTCTTAGACGCTGCGCTCGCTCTTCATGAACCTTTAGCTGACCTTCCTCATATTGCCTGTAATGTGAATGTCACCATTACAGCAATACAGTACTACCTGTAAGTTACTAGCAAGCTTTTAAGACATGACTTTTGTGGTTAACATAGTTTAAACCAATTGGCAGCAGAGGCACAAAACGTTCCTCAATGCTATTCTCAGAGTTCTAACAATGTAATGTTACTAAACCTAAAATCAAATTCTCTAAGCCACCCTAGATCAAGTACAACCAAAATAAAAGAATTGAACCGGGAGTTCAGTTAACAATGATAGAGATATGGAAAGCAACAAAATAAGCGACATGATACTTGAAGAATAAATTGATGTGCTCCTGGTCACATACAAAAAATGTGACTCAGCTGTAGACTGCGGAACAGGGAAAATGACTATGCCTACAATCTGTAAATATAATTGTGCTGAAAGGTAATTGTTGCGTGCATGTTTACAGACAGGCATTGAAAAGTCAACATAGAAAACTACAAAAAACCTTGTTATTAACAATGGAATATTGTGATGCTGTTAAAAACAAACCTGACTGTCGCTCATCCATTATGAGAAAAAAAGGGATTAGAGAACAAGACCTAATGTAAATACCATTCTGCTCAGCTTACCTGATATTTGATACATTAATTCTTGTACAAAAATCAGCGAAGACTTGATCTTCCTTGCTGTTCAGTTCCTGTTCTAACTCTTCAACTATATTAGTACGACGGGCTACAGCAGCAGTCATATCCGAAATTAGACTCTAGAGAAACATAAGCAATAAATCCATTGTCCCCAAACCATAGTATGCGAAAACATAACCTCTGTTTCCATAACTTTCACGTCCAGTTTTTTGAGCTCATCACTACTTTGAGGAATTTTCATTTCCTCCTATAGCAAAACAAACTTTTTTTACAAAAACAGCTGTCACTAGATCCAATGTAACTGATGAAGTGTAAATTTTAGACTCATAATTATCTATACTCATAGTACTGTAGAGTGACAGCCAATGTAGCCTTCATGTATACTAACTACATCAGCATAATTTATAGCAACAGCACATGGTTTCCCACTGAAAGTCCTTCCCTCATGTGGTTTGTGTATAAAATTTGATAGTTTTTTTCTACTCAAAGTTGCCTGTGTGAAACATCCTTAATGAAGGATACTCTTTCTACTAATTTTAATGGGGTAATATCTAAACCTTCAAAATAACATGCACTTAGACAACAGACTCAAAAAAGACGACTTCAAATGAAAGCACAAGTAGCTGAGTATGCCATCAAGAACAGTCACATCAATACTTACTCGAGTTCATTCTTTCATGTCTGCAGTTGGTGGTTTTAAATATGTAACAACTTCAGCCCATTACCAATATGCATCGTTTCCAAGCCAAATTATATAATTACATTCAAATAGCATTCAACAACAGTTTAGAACTGCTGAGCTTAGCAGAAAGTCAATAATTCATAAGCACAGTAACTAAAAAACAAACAGTACTCTTGAGCAAAACTCTTGCCAACTTACCGTAATTCTGATGTCATGCTCACAGTAACTCTGGCGTTGCCGATATGCATCCAGTTTGGCTTTCAGAGCCAGTAGCTCTGCCTCCTACCAATCATTTTGGAAATGTCACAAAAACATTAAATTCCACCTTCTAAACTTTACTTGTGTCCTGTCTTTCTTCAGATGTTTCATTTCAGCAACCAACTGCTCTCGTTGTTGCCTTACATTATCAACATTCTGCAACAAACATCACTTCATGACTAATTATCTACCATAAATAGATAAAATTGTTACAGCACTACAAGATTAAAAAAGGTAAGACTCCAATACGATCCTAACTCTTGTGTGTTTAATGTGGTTAGCAGTGAAAAACAACTACAGTGTACACGCTGATCTCTGTCATCACTCTAGCCGTGCAGTTCTGAGTGATGTGATCTCATCACTCAGAAGCACATGGCAGAGTTACAGCAGAGGTTGCTCGTCACTGCAAAACACAGAAAAGACACAAGAGCCAACTCCTAAAGAAGTCTTTTACATCAGTCAATGCATTGCCGCTGTACACACAAGAACAAGTTAAAAAACAAATCTTCACTTTTGCAAAAGCTCACACTGCTCAGTAATGCCATGGTTACCAAAAAGAATAGCACAATGCCAAAGTGCTAAGCTGGACAATATCTAGAGTGGTTTAAGGTGCTTGTTTTAATACTGTATGCTCTTTACAACAAGCATGCTTAATCACTTCCAAATCAGTGATCTAAACCATTTACGTTATCCTTTCTCAATGCCTATACATGTTTGATCTCAAGATAAGTAAATTCAAGTTTGACTGTTGCATTAAAACCCCAATATGTTAAACCCAATACCTGACACAAAAGTTTTTTGTGAATTCTAAAACCAAGAGACAGCTACACATACCTTTTCATTCCATCGCTTTGCTTTCTTCTTCAATTCTCTGTCAGTGACATATATGTTTGATATATAAGGCACTTAGCTATTATGAATAAGCTCTTACGAAAACCCAGCACTGACTCCTCCAAACTCATGAAAAACAATGCCTTCAAGAGTGATTACCTGCAAAAGAAGACATAGCCTACTGACAGCTCACTACCGCAATAGTATCCCACACAAAGTGGCACAAATTCTTAGTGCTGCAGACATAAGAACATTGAAAGATTTCTAAAGACCATATAAAATGTAATATGTCACGTCCTAGTTAGTTGTGCTAATATAGAATGTACATGAGGAGTGTGTATCAGCCTTTGTTTTCGATCATGTGGTTGTGTCTGACTCTTTTCTCCCTTGTTTTCTAACAGCTACTCCTAGTATAAAATGTAAGATTTTTGTGGTATAGGACAGTCTTAACAACTTCAAATTGCTTGTTTTTCTAGTATGACAACTCTGCGCAATACCTTCTCCTCATTGACTAATGTACCATACTGCAGGTATGCTATCATAGCAGCCATGTCTGCATTCTTCCTCTGACACCTTGAAATTTCCTCAAATTCAGTAAAACAAGTTGTCCCGTTCTCCTCTCTTATATTGGTGTGATGTTTGAATATCCATGGAGACAGTCTTGTCTTATGTTTACAGCCCATATGTTGTAGATCTTGATGAATATAAGGAAGACTTGCTGGCCAATCGAAGACTAATTTGCAAGCTCCATTTGCAAACATAGACAAGTCTTAAGCTGCTCAAAAGAAAGCTTACAATACAAAAAAGTAGATCTATGAATTGAAGAATGTGCAATGGTTCTGAAGATGTCAGAGTCGCAACGAAAGGACTGGAAAGTGTGTCAAGACCTTCCCATAGTCCTTTTTAAATACTGCAAGTGATCATACTAACACAGAAGTATGCCTGGTTGATCAACACAAAGAAGAGTTTATTATTTGGCTCTGGATCACGTGCATTGGCACTACCCACAGCAAGTAGATACCACCTGAACCAGCCAGACAAAATCTACAAGAGGACACTTCCCCAAAACAATGCTCTTCCTGCTGGAGGTGAAGCCCAACAGACATCCTGAAGACTGGTCACTTGTGTTAAAAAAGTCAGTGAGAAGTGTGGTAGCTGGCAAATAATAAACTGTGATGGACATGAACTTCTGGAACTAATGAGTGTGCTTAGAATAACGGTACTAGTATATCATTGCAGTCTGACTTCAGAAAGACCTGACATCTCAGTAGAGATAAGTGTAACGTAACATTGTTTAGTTATGTGTTCTGACACAGCATGTATTTGTGTAGAATACTTCAGACTTGGTTTGGGTATGGATAACACGTGGTTGTGTCTGACTGTGTTTTCCCTCTCTCTCTCTATCAGCTAGTCTGAGGGCTCATTCAACTGATCTCTTCCATGACAGGAAAAAGGAGTGTATCTTTCAGATGCATTCAATTGCTCACTGACTTTTCTGGAAGACTCCTCTAGCCTCTTCCATTTCTTCCAACTCGTGAAGAGTCTGAAAGATAGGTGTGGTTCTGCATGCTCTGCATGCATAGCAAATGAACCACCATCCACAATGTCGAGGATCAAACAACTACGCATGCACAGTTGGTACAACTCTTCCAGCAAGGAAAAGGCAATCGATTGACTCCAATCTTTCAGTCTCTTCCAAAGTCTTCCAGTTTCTTCTCAAAGACGTCAATCAAATGCACCCCTAGAGTTCAAGGCTTGAAAGAACCCCACACAGTCCATGTAACTAAGCATAATAGCAGAAAATTGCCTCATTTCAATGTACATGTAAGAAGAGACCACACCAGCACTCTACTCTATCAAATAGTCAAATGTTCCATCATCATCATCATCATCATCATATTATCATTGCTACACAAAACACATGTCCTGATAGACATACACTTACCGTTCGTCCTTCTCTGCTTTTATACGCAATATCTCTAGCTTCGTCAACATTTTCGCAAACAACATCATTGCCAACACAAAATTGAATGGCTTTCTACAAGTACATAACAATCACAAGTATAACAAAACACCATTGAATGAGAGTTAAGTGGAATTGAAACACAGTAACATGCCACATTCACTTAAGTCTTTGTCATCATCATGTATGCTATTATACAGAGTGTAAACTCAATACTAAAATGCAGCATGAAGTTGAGCTTCACATGACACTACACTGTCCAGCATTTCAGGACATGAACTATCAGATGTCTACCTGTCCCAATCAATCAATGCCATTGCAAACAGACCCAAAATTTATTGCAACAAACTATGTATGCATTTCTTTGAACACTTCATGATGTCATTTGCTTTAACATATATTAGAAGACAACCGTATTAGAAGAAATAGTAATCAAGATGCTTAGTACGTCATTTGTTGTATCATTTGCTAGTGGAAAACCACATAAGATAATACATAAACAGTGCTCCCTAGCATATTGCCTCTGTACAACATCTTTACAATTTGCCTCTTTAACTACTTACCTTGACTTCTGGAACATGCAACTTCACACAGTCCAACATCAACTTAGCAGTGCCTCCGAGACTTCTCAATCTCTCGTCAATTGGTTTGACTTTCAAGTCAGTCATGGGTAGAAAATATTCAACACCTAGTGCCTTTAGAAAACATACTGCAATAACCAGTCAAATCAACCATATTAATAGTTACTTACAAAATTTACACTCTGCTGACTTAAACAAGAAGTATACATCTTAAGAGGAGACTACACGATGATCATATCATTGCTGCAATGTGATTTTCATGCCTACTAAGGTTTGAAATGTCTTGCTCAATTTTTTGTTAAGTAAAAACTCTGATCATGGCAGTGATGTATTGTTTCAAACATTATAATAAAGTTTGCATGTTAAACTGACACAGGGATGCCTATGGCTCATTATTGCCATAAGGGCATTTACAGTTTCTCCCTTAATCAATAAGCCTATTCCTGCTACTTGTTTTCACAGAGTTCATTAAGCTAAATCCTCTCTCACAATCTACTGTACCAGAAGCTAAATAGTGCAAGAGTAATGCCATCTTGCAGATTTCAGTACATTCCCATCTTGTAACAGAGACAAAAACTTGACAGAATCTTTTCTGCACTCATGTTCATACAGACAGTCTCTACTACACTAGCAAATGATGTGAACAAGCACAGAAAACAACAACAATGTTCAACTCATGCTAATAATACCAAAACAATCAGAAATACGTAGTAAAAGTTGACAAGAACAGCTGTTAACTGATTCATTAAAAGACCATTTTATAATTAGCTGTTTCTGTTCTTAGGACAGTTTACTTACTTCCAATGCTGGAAGTAAGTAAACTGTCCTAAGACACTTCATACACAGGAAGCTAATCCTAACGTCCCATTTGTTCTGATAGCCTTCTACTATCTGTAAGCAAATCCAACTTCCAAAGTTAGTGTAACTTTCAAGTGACAGTTTACAGTACATACACATGTACATACATAGATTCATGCCGTATAACCGGTTATTTCTGAGGTCTCAAATTACTGCGATTTGAGAATTTACGCAAAATTTCAATTACTGCAAATAAATCTCTGCATTCCAACCAGGAAGGCAGTTACTGGTACACACAGTGTCACAAATGTACATGCCTCAGTGACTTCTTGAGACTCTGAGGATAGGACAAATGTATTGCGAATTCTATATATGTGCTGCTTGATTTCCTTGCAGAATTCGCAGAAATATTATGATCGCAGAAATAACCGGTTACACGGTATATGTTGAAATTATTCGAACAAAAGTGGCCTGCATGTTGAAATGTCAAACTTAATACATTATTTTGTTTAGAATTATTTACTATCATAAATGCATCAAAATGTACACACACAGTATATACGTACATGTGTGTACACAAACATGCACATTAGCGTAAAGTAGTGCTGCAATGTATAAATATAACTACCGTATAAGATGAAACATTGGCTAAGAGATTGGTTTGCTAAGAACTTGAAGGATAAAGCTCTTGGCGGATTATATTTTGGCATTCGGATATCGTTGTTTAATAACTGATATATGTCTTACCCTAAGTGGTCATGGAGAAGTTTGTGATTGACAGCTGTGTTCGTGGTTCAAATTTCCCTAACTTACTGGTCTCCAACTACTGCCGAGTGATGAAGAACTGCTGTGCCAGTGCAAAGAATGTGACCCGTGTCCATGTGAACATGACAGTCCAGCTTCATATATAGCCTCATGGCCTCATTCATAAGCACAACAGACGACAAGCAGGGATTACCTACCATATTGTGGCCTCATCCGCGTGACGTACCATCGCCATATGATGCCTGATCCACGTGGGTGATGACGTCAACATATCCTGGTGGCCAAATTAATGGCAGATTTTGTATTCGTGGTCGCTGAAAAATCTGCCAAATCTGCAAAAATAATTCCCCGCCAACATTTCATCTTACATGGTATATAGCAATACAGCCCAATGTGTATCAGCAGCCACTGACAATTTGCAAACTAGAAAACTAAATAGAAATAGTCAATCAATAACTTCTCTCCTACTGTATCTAGGTACTGTAAATCCAGAAATTTTGTACTCATGAAATTTTAGTTATTTTCGTACAGATAACGGTACCTGGTTGTATTAAAAAACATAAACACTAAAATTTATACATAGATGCACTTGAATTTGGATACAGTACTGTACCGATGTCATGCACTAAAATGCCATGTGTATGAACTACTAAATTTATGAGTACAAAAATTTCTGGATTTACAGTACATCATAATCCAGACCCACTGTGGCAGTGCAAAACACTGATGTGCTACAAATGTACACTGCTACAATTCTTAACTCATTTAGAGCCACAAACACATCTAAAATTAGATTGCAATTGCAATACACACATTGTAATGCGGAAGAATGCTATGAAATACAAATTTTCTGACCAGCTTCCCAAATTTCAAAATGTCCAAATTGTCGTAGAGTTTGCATTCGTTCTTTAAAACTACACTTTGCAACCTAAGTAAGTTGTCCTTCTTTCACATGCAGAAGAACTACCAGTATGGAACTGTTAAGTAAGTGATTTCTTTTGCTGGGGCTTTAAATTGGTAGCCTCTGACCCCATTAGGTAAGTGCGGCTAAATCATAGCACAAATATTATGTTGCAAAAATCTCAAATCTGACATCATTTTTAGATGTACATGCTAACCTTTACTTTGGTAGAACACTAACCTGGTCCCTGAGATACTTGATACATATCTTGGCTGTTTCTGCATTCTCTACAACAATGTCATCCAAGTGTCTCCCAATAGATCGAACGAGTGCAATCATGTGCCTAACAGAAACACAGTCAGTCAAATGAAGCTAAAGTAACTGATGTAAAGTGAGACTACATGTGGAGGAAGGCATTTTAAGAAATAATAAGAGTTCCACCCAACACCATATGAGTGCCTTTGTCAGACAAACTAAATTTTCCAAGTCACCTGATTGAGAATACAAGCGTCTCATTCAAATGTTTTGCTGGTAATAATATCAGTAAGAGTGGAAACTCTAATGATCATGGCACAAACCAAGCATGTGCACGTAAACATAAAAAATTAAGCCAAACACATGGTGTAACTTCACCCACCTGTGATGCTTGGCCTCACACAGTTCATACACCCTTCCATACTAAAAGGCATAGTAAATTTCTTGTACAAGCATGTAAACTGAAACTACACTATATCTCACCACTCCCTGTGTAACATTCTGTAATGCACTTAGTATATCAGCTCGTTTCCGCCTCTTCTCATCTTCAAAACTGCTCATATGAACTTCCTGCAGCTTCTCTTCTACCTCTTCTAATTCTGATGATATCTCTGTTAATCGAGTGGCACTGGTAGTTTGGTTGTGTTCCATCTCCTGGTATTGTTTTTCATGTTCCTCCAAAACTTTACGATTTTCACTGTCCACAAACAAACTTTCGTTGCAAGGTAGTAAAACACGAGCTATTTTCAAGTTAGATTTAAAACAACTGCCTAATCTACAGCTGCAATGTAAGTATGTTGTATGTCTGTGGAATGTCTATTTACATTTGATACCATACAGTTCTAACTGTAGGGCTTCCAGTAACACAAAGCATCCCATTGTAGAATGCAAAAGTTCAATCAGATCAAAATAATGCAGTCATAAAGTCTCAAAGTATCACCTAGAGAAAATATTTATAAATCACAATTAACAAACACAAACTCTATGAAACCTAATACTCAATACTGTATTACCGACAGTCAAAATCTCCAACCCTGCTGCTACGTTTGCATGGAAGGATTACCCATAGCGGAGGAAGGCCTACTAGTAATGTCAAGGCTAGGGTACCAATGGTCTTAAGAGGTTAGTACTGTACCAGTAAAGCATTATTTACGTAAGGTGGCTAAACAACATATCCGGCATCATTCTGCTGATCTGTTTCAAGCAGTTGATGGTCGTGTTCATCAGTTGTTGGCATGTCTGTACGTTCTTCATGGTCATCATGATCATGACTGTTGACTTCCATACATAGTGTATGATGCTTAAACAACTCCATTACCAAGGTAGTAATTAGTAGATTGAGTGCAATGCCTGTAACCTTATGACTACAGACAGCACTACCCCTATGTTCTACAATATAATCTAGGGGAAACAAGTTTGGGATAAGAGAATTGAAAAAAATTCTGATCAAATCAACTATATGTTCAGACAATTTTCTGCTTGGTTGGTCATATGTACAACAAACTAGAAAATATTTGCAAGCACTGAATTTCAAGCACGTGCACACACACAAACACAGGATACTAAAAAATAGGTGTATGTCTAGAATGAGATACTAACACAATTAATAATCCCCAGAGCAAACAACAAGCTGCTCAGCTAGTACCTAAAACCATACTGCTACCAAGGCTGCATTATGATGTCAGAATTAGTAATCCTTCCTAACAAC
Source organism: Corticium candelabrum (assembly GCF_963422355.1). Classification (NCBI taxonomy): domain Eukaryota; kingdom Metazoa; phylum Porifera; class Homoscleromorpha; order Homosclerophorida; family Plakinidae; genus Corticium; species Corticium candelabrum. The sequence goes on along the minus strand of NC_085087.1, from coordinate 2,557,479 downwards.
TTTCACTAAAGCACAGATAAACTAAATATAATTACATAAAACATGCATATAGCAATGGTGCCACCTGAACAACTATTGTTTCCTGATCTTATCAAGAAAGCACACCCATTTTTTCATTGCCAATTGCTAAGGTCTGCTTCAGTACAACGAAGAACAAGTCACAAGCATGCCCTATTGACCCTTATATCCAATTCCTTTATTTCATTATTTCATATAGTTGCAATTAATCATATATAAACATGTTCAAGCAAGGCAATAGAAACTGCAAACAAGCAAACCTGAGATATTCATTGAGACGCTTGACTCGTGCTTGCAGCTCTTGCATCCTGTCTACTGCATTCTTCTTTTGTTCAACTAAGCTGTCTTTCATTGACATTTGGTACTTCAACGACGCTTCATCCGACTGCTCAGCTCGCCGTGCTTTGTTCAGCTTCTCTCTAATGGCAGAAACTTGCTTGTTAGCTCTGTCCTTCAGATGGCGATAATGTTCAAGCTAAACAGTACAATACATCGTATTCATTAGAGATCTGTAATGACTACAGCAGTTACATAAACTCTCTCACCTCTTCTGAATTCAACTCTATAGTTCCTTCTCCACTAACTTGATCTTGATAAAGCCTTGCTTGACTCTCTAAACTTTCTAGCTCTGACCTTAGACTTGCAACCTACAGTAGTACAGGATCAACGCAATGACTACTCATCAAAACACAGAAAAGAAATAGTTCATGCACATTATTTGCATAAGACTGCAATTAGAGTGAAGAGTACCTCTGAGTCATGTGATCCTTTTTCTTCAATCAGTCGATCCAACTTTTTCCTGCCAAATATGTTGTCTATTTACTTAACCAATACACATCGCTATGATTGGAAAAGTTAAATTCAGAGCAATTACTACCCAATTCAAACGACAACTGTTTCTTTAAAGCCTCTAGTAGTTTGCCATGCAGTGATAGTCTGAGACTAGAACTGAATTTAGAATATATAGTGAATGATACAATGTGTCGGTTATAGCTTCTAGTAGTGGACAGTCTTGTTTCACCACTAATACTATAGGTGATGGAACAGTATTCATGTACACTTATTCTGCTGAAAGCCTTTCCTACACATTGAAAAAATGTGTTAAATTTCCGATAAATTGCAACAGGATGATTAATAAGAAGGTGACTTTGAAACTACTAACTGAAACTGTGTTGATTTTACAGGTATGTGTCCTCAGAAGAGCTAAGATTGACTTGTTCCAAAGTATCACAAATTTAGATGCTACTAGTATTTAGCTTCCAAGCTTGCTGCTTGTAAAATCTGTCTAAAATTGAATACAGCGACTGTTGGTTCATGTAAATATAAACTTTAACACCACAAAAAGGAACAAGAACAACCAGATACAAGACAAAGATGTCACTCCTGGTTATAATAATTGTAATGAGACAAAAACAACTGGTCTGGTCTTGGCCCTTGCAAACATGAATTAAACTGTTCTGGTGATTATGTCTCTCACAAATGTATATGATTGGTTGTTTGTCCATTGTCTGTAGTTGCCTTGTATGACAAATTCATTACCGTTTCGTGATCGGACTTCACAGGAGGCATATGGCATATTCCTGAGCATGACAGGAAATAGCCCCCCCACACACACACACATCCAGAAGTCTGTAAGCATCTCTTAATTACCCTCTTTATTTAGTCACGTGACTTCTACAAAGTTCCATTTTTATGGCTCATACCTAAATATCCTGTTTCATGCGTGGTTCTCCTACAAATTTCAATAAGCAATAATGTAACATACCAACTGAAGTTTTAAAAATAATAAGCAACTACAAGATAAATACAAGCTCTCTTGCTGGCCATCACATAGTATATATACATGTATAGCAATGTCCACTACTGCTTAGGTAAAACATATAATACTGCACATGTTTCTTCAATTAAACGCCGCAGCGTTTATTTTAAAGGCTCTCTGTCCGTGCTTGTATGCGTACATGCTGTCGGTTCGACACCTTTTCAAGAGAACACCACTTACCATATTGGTGTAAGCGTTTTGCACTTTGAGATGAAACAGTGATGATGCGGTGAACAGCATTGGGTGTAGTCTAAAATAATGTTTGCCTCATGTATGCCTTCAAGAAGTTGCACGATTTTTCCTTCAAATTTCGAGCTACATGTAGATCCATTAGAATTTATTGAAATGTGGTGTTTTTATTTTCTGTACTTTCAGCTTTGGCGTTTAAATGAGGGAGGCATTTAATCGAAGAAATACGGAAGACTTTTACTAATGACAAACTCAATGCCTGAGAGACAATTATTTACAGTGCTTCAATATTCAAAGAACACACAGAAATAACTAATTGAATGTGCATAGTTTGTATGCACATACAATTACCAATTTCAGTAACGATTGTTCATACTCAAGGGACACAATGCAAGATTTGGCAGTGACAAAATCCACTCAATTATTAACACAACAACCCACTTTTGTTTTTCCAGTCGTTTGGCAATGTAGTCCTTTTCTTGCTTGGCCTTCCCAAACTCCAATGACAGCTTACTTCTCTCATTCTCCTAAGCACACAAACCTAAATATAATCTCACCTATCACGTCAATATCAAAACAGAGCAACGTTAGTATGCATACAATATCTCAAAAGTTTGATGAACGTTTTTGATGTCTGATTCTCTCTAGAAGTTTGAGATCCAATTAGTAAATGAGAGTTGACAAGCAGCCCTTTTAAGGATGTGTGCTTTGGTCATGTAACCCATATCTAATGCTTTTATCCTCTGCTTTCGCTAAAGGGTGTTAAAGTTACATGCATAAGGTACACATGCACATTGCCTTCTTTGAGAATCCCCGTTTTCAACATCCGATGTTTACACAGTCACACTCCAATGTTTTACACCCCAATTTCTGTAGAATCTCGAAGATATAAGCAAAAATTATTAATAAAAAATACGTATTGAGGATACAAAATTACATCAAATCCATGAGAGTACCAGCCCTGTGGTTCACTTAATTAATTGTCAATAAAAACTTAATTGCACAAAATCAAATTCTGAAATCAAGATTATGAAACACTGTTTCTTGCTAATGTCACATTTTCATATAAATCTACAGTAAGCATTCAACAAATTTCTCAAGTTATTTTTGCAAGAAAGGAAATAGACCTAACAGTTATGTCACAGAGGCATAGCCAAGCATATTTCAAACATTGCCCAGAAACCCTTTTATCTGGGTGTTGCCCTTTGAATTTTCAACGTGTAATTACACTGCTTTCCCCTATAGACTGTGTGTCATGATGCAGAGCTGTGAATAGGTTCGGCACTTACTGTTGGGGACATCAAGGACATCACGTGTTTTACGTGCGCCATCCACCTTGTTTTGACAATGTTGAATAGGCAAAGGCAGCTGTTCGGATATGAAGTTAGTGCTGTCATTCCCAATCAATGCTATCAAGCTGACATATGAATTGATAATTCTTGGGGCAATGACTGAGAAGCTCCTAGCCGAACCCAACATTCCAAGGTTGAAGTGAGGGGGAAGTGACTTCTAGGTGTTCTTGCCGTGTCCCAGTATCTGATGACATTGATACTCGTAGTGAATTTGAGAGTACTCCTGCCGAAAATGACTTAGGGCAATATAGTAACAAACATCTTTTGAAGCTGTGTGATGATGACAAGCTGCGAATCTTGCTAAATTCTTGAAAGCCAGACCACACATTCAATTTTCCGACCACAGAAGAGTAAGGAGGAAAAGTACTTGGAATGGGGATTATACTATCTGCTTTGATTGCATCACCATCAACATCCAATGTCCTAGAGGCCTTCAACTTTTACAAAAATACCTACCAAGCACACCTACATGTACATGCCAACAGAATTTAATATTACATACTCTACCATACCAAGCAAGCATCGATGAGCAATAAATTACGACCGAAAACTCTATCTGAAGCCTAAGTAGAGACAAATCCTTCTCTCTACCAGAACATCGGATCCACTGAATTCTTGGTCTGCTTTGCACTTTGCTGGTAACAAGCTGTGAGTGCAAGCACAATATAAGTGTACTTCGCTGTTTAAAAACCTACTTATCCTCCACTATGAAACATGACAGACTGAGTGGACTGGCTATGATGAATGTATATTATGGTGTGGAAAATGATTTAGATAAAGTAATTAGCATTCTTGCCATTGGGCATCCTAAGAAAACACGCAGCTTGTAGATGTATTGTCAGATCCAGTTCTAGAAAAAATAGTGTTAAGAATTATGCCTTGGACTTGTAGGAAAATGCTTATTGGAAGCCCTGGCTACACCACCGGGTCATGCCATAATGCAGAAAGTCTACCACTGTCACCAAAGTCTTTTTAATAGATACTGTGTTGCTACAATTAGAAGTGAAGTAAACCACACCTTCACTTTAATTTTCTTCTCCCATGTTGTTCTCTCCCGCTGTAGTTTAGCAACTTCTGACTTCTTCTCAGCCATCAGTTTGTCAATAGATTGCTGCCTTACTTGCTGCAAGAAGATCAGAGACAGTACACTCACCGTGGCTATGCATTCACTGATCATGCAACACAAACATGACAGATTTTCAATTCATGATTTTGCACATAATTTGACTATACAATGGTTTTTTAATGCCAGCTGTTCAGTACACCAAATAGTGTATTTATCAACACACTAGAAGCTCACCGTTCGTTTCAATTCTTTCTTGACAGATTGCTGCTTTGCATGAGACTCTTCGATCTCCTTGTCAAGGTGGTACAATTTAAAGAGCTCCAACTCAACCACTCGTTGCTCCTACAAATAAGCAAACAAAATGCATATAAAGTAAGATGATACGAATATTACTCTATCAACAATTGATCATTAACATAACACAACACAGCAATGAATGCTTATCAAAGCACCACACGTCTAAGAGCGAGTTCACATCTATATCTGGACTAACTTGATTACGCTAATTATGATTAGGCCAACATTAACACAAATGCGTTCACACTGCTAACTATGACTAGTAAGTCACCTGGGCACGTGAGTGTAGTTAGCCTCGACAGTTTTCATCCGCCATATCCGGCAAGAATTCGCTTGAAATCCCTCCCTCCCTGCCTCCCTCTCTCTCTCTTTAGCTGCTGCCTTCTTTCCCTGAGCTAACAACCCTTACATCTTCTAGGGCAATCCTATCCCAGCAAATTAGTCAATATCATCAAACAGCATAGAAGCCATCTAAATAAGCGCACTACTGTCACGTGAAAGTTAAACATAAACCACTTTGCTAAACCTACTTTGAAGTAGATTTAAGAAAGCGATTTAGGTTTGAAATGTAACTGGTTTAGTGCAGGTGGAAACAGGTCAATTCTTAAACCAGTTTAGCTTAAACCAATTGTTAACTTGGTTTAGGTGCTAGTGGAAACGCGATCTAATATTCAGAGTTATTGCACAAAGATGGGACATTACAGTCCCTACCCTCACCACTGATCATGTAACTATGCCCTTGCATAATTTTATGCCACAAAAACATTTCATGTGATTCAAGATGGCAGGATGATGTAGAGATGAACTTCGAGTTGCATCTTTGTTACTTAGCGACAACCTGTTAAGATCACATTTCTCAACCAAATCTTATGAGTTAGGGTCTGTCTAAATTAAATGCAATTTCAGACTAAACAGCACACCCATATATGCACAGCAATTCTTAATGCACACTTTTCTGTCTAACAAAGTCTTCTTTGCAAAATCAAGCCAATTTCAACACCTTATCACACGATGTCAATCCTAGCTAAGCTGTAAATCGTAAGTCAAAGGCTTTAGTATCCAGATGAGTCAAACAGCATACCAGTCCAAATCACAACCACGCACACACATGGACACACACACACACACACACACACACACACACACACACACACACACACACACACAATACAAGTTACAAATAACCCACGCAACGTATGCACATCAATTGTTTATTAATTAACAAAGAACACTGTGTGTTTAATCACAACATAGCAGCAATTGGTACCTACAAGTAAGTCACATTCAAGAAGTTGTTCTCACAATCAGCACTCCTAATCACTTATTTTGCTTGCTGTCAATGTTTCTAAAGGCCTGTCCACACTAGACCAGAATGGATTGTCCACACTAGACCAGAATGGATTGCAAACTGATCGAGATAGCAAGTGTCCACACTGCCCTTTGAAACGATATCTCCGCCTCTTTTATATGTATCACATAACTAATGACTCATGTGTACATGTGGGTTCTTTGCTCATGGAAAGCACTGATACAGCGACATAAGATGAGCGAGAACAATGAGTGAGAAAGGCTAGATGTTCCGACTACACTCGAAGCGTACGTGAAGGTAACACTCACCTCTTTCTAGTTGGATTCAACTGATCGCGATCAAAACCACCTCCAGATGTAGATTGGACTTACCGTGATCAGATCTCGATCCAGTTGCCAGTGTGAACAGAGCTTTAAATTTTGTTCTAAATTTTGTTCTAAATTTTTCATGTTATCTAAATCAGTTCTTGTACCAACAAATTAAACTTCCATTGTTGTGTTCTCAATTACACGCAAATAATTCCATATGATAAGAAGGCATTTAGGTTGTTTGAGTTATCACACAGTACCTTAACTAAGAGAGAACAGACTACAAACCTAAAGTCACCACCATAAAAGTCTTGACAACTGTCATTCTGTGCATTATCCATACTCTATTAATTGAACTCAATGTGTCAATCTAGTGTTTCCAAACAGCTAAACTTCCATTTGACTGTTGCCTCAATGTCTTTGTATGTAGCTGCAGTGAATTGACTCTGTGAGCACTATTTTCCATGTAACTGCTGGACTTGTCTTCTTTATCATCTCTACCTCTTCACTTTAATACTCACTCAGTCAATCTCACATACAACTACTGTACTCTAATACAGACAAAAGCATTGAACTTACCAGCAGGTTTTCCAGTTTCTGCACTTTGTCTGCTTCCTCATTCTCGACTTTTGCTGTTTTCCTCTCAGATGCAAGTGCCTTTACAACAACAAATTGTTATAATTCTATTATCAATTCTTATGCTGTTTGATGACTAAATCATAAATACAGTAACGAATGCTTAAGTGTTAGTAGTCTCAAATGCACATAACTGTGACAGAAATCTTTCACCTTGTCTTGCATTGCTTTACATGAAGATATTACCTCGACACTTTGTAATACCTACTACAGATTCTGGAACAAGTATTTCAGCTAGAATGAAAGCACCGGAAGGAGGGATACCCATGCCTCGGTGCACAATCAACTGGGTGTTACTTTCTTGCAAATCCACAAATCAAAATCCAAGAAAACATCACTTCTTGTACTCGTGCAAGCCCCTTGCTATAGATACAGCAATAACAGACATACAGACACAGACATAACGGCAGACTACCATATGCCTTCGCTGCACATGTGCACTAAGACACAACAAGTATTTCTAACGTTCTTCAAGTAGATGACTTGTAGCAACTCTACAGTAGTGGTCTGAATTAAAGCCCGAGGCAAAGCTTAAATTCTGGTATAGTTTAGATTTCGATATATACAGTAGTATGCAAACACACAATATGCAAATGTACACTATGTTAATTACTATCACTATTCTTGTTTGTGTGGATACCAAATATAGAAGAAAGAATCAACCATCTGCTAGTTACTGCATTATAAGTCCAGATGTATGATAGCCTATTTGTTGTTCTTTACTCAAAAGTATTGTAGCAAAGTGGGTTCTAACCCATACCTACCTTTCTTCTCTCCATCTTCTGTTGTACTTCACTTTCTAATTGCAACATTTCCTTTCTCCTGTTCTCAAATTCAGCTGCCAATTCACCGGATCTAAACCAAAAATATCTGTGCAGCACCTGTTATACATGCATTTACTTCTAAAAGTTCTGTGTATGTACATCAAATATTATTTAATTAAAGCATTTTGACTACGTAAAGTATTAATACAAATAACAATACCCAATAATAATAATAGCATTAACTTGACATGACTGGGAGTCTTCTCTTGGCTGTGGCTGAGAGTAAGCTATCCAATGTTTGAAGTGTTTTTGGTGTTTGATTGAAATCATCAAAAACCTGTCGTCGGTTAGTTTATATATATATATATATATATGTATCTGTATTGTACACAACCTAGCTTTCTTCTTTGTGATACTGTATTCATATACTTGATGATGATTCGGCAAATATAACATCACCAGTTGTGCAAAAGACTAAGTCTTTCTAAAAGCATTAATACTAAAAATAATACTAATAACTACAATGGAGAGCAAATGGCCGCAGCATCATTCTGACAGAAATGGAAGACTTTATTATGACATGGTATACTACCTATTCCCACAACTAACAAAATCAGCACCAACTGTTGAGATATTTGCTTCAGAAAATGACAAAACATAACTTGGTCTTCTTATTGATATCGGCTACCTCACTGATGACAACATTGCCAGATGATATGCCAAGTTGACAAATTATGGCAACTCGAGATATGTGATAAGCTGCTAATGGGAAATCCATACTAACCAAGATGGGTATCTGGGCATTATCTCAGAGCAAACCCGAAAGATGTACAATAAGAACGTTTAAAACTTAAAAACTGAGGCCGCACTGAAAAAATCGTCTGATTGGGGTAACCCGCCCACCTGTGTTTGGACTGCCGCTGAGTTTTTTAGTTAATATTAAAATACGTTTTTCTGTTGGCCTGGGATATCCATATTTTGAGAGATGGCAAGATTATTCATGTGTCTGGTGATTGTAGTCTTCTCAAGGTTTTGCAGAAGGTTGGATTCTGAGATCGAGTGGACGATGTACTCAGCGTGCAAACTGCGAACACAGACGTTAGATGAAAAGGTGCAGCTCCATGCTGAGTTTAAGCGTCAGTATGTGTACTTTCTTTTAATTAGCTAAAGTGTCAGTCAGAAACAGAATCTATATCCAGTTCAAGATCTGCGGGAAGTATTTTTAGAAAGAAAACTTTGCCCACCCACCTGTCTTTTTCCGCTGCATGTTACCCCAATCAGACAATCTTTTCTGCACGGCCTGATGGTTCAAGAATTTTGCCTGCTAAGTGAATCGTTGTTTGTGCACCATCAGATCACGCGAGTCTTACTGATGCAATCGCGTTCCTGGAAATGGTCTCTCTGTTGTTTCTGTCGCTCCAAGAACGGTGGAAACCGTCGTGCTACTTTCAGACTGTCTAAAGACTGATTTTCTTTTTGTGCAATTTATTTCCGTTTGGCAACATACGAGAGAATTGGCATTTGTGAGATTGTTTGGTGTTAAAGGCAATGGACGCTGTCATCTATTGTGTTCTAACAGTTTACGAAGCACTCATCTCTACGCAGGAGCACTTTCCGTGAACTCCATCGTTCACCAGACTTCGCTATTTCGGCTGTGCAGTAAAGCTGCGCAGTTCTACGGAGTGTTCCTTTAGAGACAAATAAAAAAGAGTTGATGCCATGTATGAATCACCTCTATCTGGCAGAATGCTCCTTTAATTAAAAAACCCACAATGACTATGTGTCTTTGGCTTTACTATAGATTCATTGCATAGAGCACCTTAGATACCTGGAAACAACTGGCAAATAGTTTAATGTACTTTGCTGTTGAAAGTAAAGCAAAATATTTGACTACCAACAATTTAAATCAATACAATAAACTCACACATCCAACACTCGCATATCCGACCGTTTTAGTGAAGCGGACATGATGTTGCACAAGCACAGTGACAATATGGCAGTGATAGCGATGAAAGATACGGAGGCTTCTAGAAAGAAGCGTAAGCGTGTGGTACTTACAATCTACCAAAAGTGAGGACCCTGCAACTGCTGGAGACATCTTCAAGGATGGCGTTGCCAGAAATGCTAAAATCATCAGAATTGCCTTGGTCTGGGACTCCAAATAGCAGCCTGAAACTCTGAAGTACAGTTGAAACTCCAAGGCTTCGTTTATCCGTTCTTTTATTTATCTGATGCTTATTTCTCCGCGGGTTACCAAAGGGGGGCATGTGCGAGGGTCTGCTGTGTGGTTCTCTCCACTGATAAACCCAATACAAAATGTAAACCTAAAAGAGCTCCTTACTTTATTCTTGAATTACTCTATATTAGTCTTACCCACTAATGTCTTCAAATAAAGGTGTCAAATCCCTGGGATCTCTCATCGCCATGCTTTCCACCTCTCCCTACAAGAATCAGACAAAACATTTTGAAAGATGCCACATGCACAACATCCTAATTTCTAAACCTGAAACACCAAAAAGTTTCTCGCCTTCATGTTCAGACCCAATTCATCAAGTGCAACAATATACTCTTCTTTATTTACAGTCTACAAAACAACAAACGCACACTGATTAGCAACATTTCATCTCAAATGTGTGCGATCATGTCAAACAATTCGATGTAGTTTGCAATGTCAGTTGCAAGTAACTTGTTATCCAGTTAAAACTACAACCAATTTCTTGATAATTTAATGTAAGTTACTTTTCAGTAACTTCATTACACAACTAACTTTCTTGTTGACTGCATATGTTGTCCCACTGCCAACAACACTAAACGTAACAAAGACATTACAGTCTATTTCAACTATAGGCAGCACTCGTCATCGTCTAACGTTCTGGTGAATCGAACATCCTCGCCATTTTGCTGACAAACAGCTGTGACCGAAGCTTTCTCACTAACTGGGTGACCAACTTGAGCTCCATGAATCAGCTCCTATACACATAGAAGACACAAACAAATAAACATCTTACAATACCATACTTTAATTAATTAAACATGACATACCACATTATCAAGCTTAAAACAGCAAGGCAACATTTAAATTTAATAAGCAAGTTCTACCAGATACAACTTACAAAGAACATGTACTACTACTAGTCTAGTACATGTATAAGTAAAGTAGATATATATGATAACCAATCTTCATGGTTTGCCGTAATAACTCTTGTAATGTTTTATTTTAAAATTTTAGTTATGAAATTCTCATCAACCTGATCATAGTGCTAAATACATTGCACACACTCGAAGTAAATCACAGAACTTGAGTCACAAGCAGAACTGACACAGACCAATGACGTGCCTTTGGAATAAACATCACGTGACACCTGACTCGATTAGGGTTACAGTTAGATAGACAAAAAAATGTCACTTAGAACAATGTCACCAAGTGACATTTACAAGTTAGAAGCCATCTACAGTGGAATAAACACAACCCACATGCCACCTGCAAAGTGTCTCTTCTGAGTTGAATCCTCGGGCATCAGTTTAGGATTTATAATAATAATAATAATTAATAATAATAATAATAGTAATAATATATTCTCTCACACCCAAATAAGGTACAGTTCCCAGCCATAAACTACACACAGACAAACTAAACACAACACCACTATCATCCATTCACTACAATACATACTAAGAAAAAAGAAAGACAACTACATATCACTAAAATTATGTATTATATACTACTTTTTAAGCAGTTTATATGATGAATACAATAGAGTCACAATTTCGACGTCTTCTTTCACTGACTTCCACAATTGTGATGACTTCCTAGTACCCAATGTCACATCTACAACTAAACTGTATTTGCTGTTGACAGCTCTATGGATAATTAGTAATTGTTGCCTCATCATCAACTTGCTAGCTTCGTCAAACCATCTCCAACTGTACTTCTCACAGACTCGGTATATCTTATTCCCAGCCCTTTCCTTTTGTGATAATCTCACAATTGTTTGACTTTAACCTTCCAATGGCAACACAGCACACACACACACACACACACACACACACACGCACACGCGCACACACACACACACACACACACACACACACACACACACACACACACACACACACACACACACACACACACGGGCAGACAAACACACGGGCAGACAGACACACGGGCAGACAACAGATCAATAGCTAGACTCGCAGACAAACGCAGACAAACACCTCTGAAAACATGCAACAACAAACTTTTATAGCAACCCTGAAAGCAACTGTGGCTATCTATTACTGACGCTGCTTCTAGCTGCAGATATAGCTTCACGTCAGTATGAGTTTCCAAAGTATTTACGTGTAGCAATGGTCTGAGACGCATGGCCAGTGAAAAGCATACCTTGACAGTCTTGACCCGCAGATGAGAGGTCTTCTCACCAAACACAAAGCTGATTGCATCCATCAGATTTGATTTGCCGCTTCCGTTCGGTCCAATGACAGCAGTGAACGGCGAGAAAGGTCCTATCACCTGGCGCCCACGATAACTCTTGAAATTTTCGACCTCTAGAAACTTCAACAGACTCATTCTAGAAGCCTACACGAAATGATGAGATAACGCCACTAGGAGAACTCAAGCGTATACAAAGACAGAGACAGGGTCACCTGCAAAACTGCACGATACTGCACCTAAAGAAGTCCTGATGTCAAAAGTTTGAATTTCAACTGTCTCTGTTCTCTGCTTTCTACGAAACGCGTCCTACACGACTGCAGCTGACAACTAACAAAGAATGGCGGGAATTTGATGTCACGTGACCTGCGCCCGGGCGTACATTTTGTCTAGTCCTAAACCTGCTGTGCACACTCGATAGTACTCATTCGGCCTAGAGACGCTGCGGCATCATACACCACGCAATGTCAAAGTGTTTACCATCCATGCATGGCCTTGCGTTACGTGTAGGACTCCGAGGGTTTATACGGGTAATCATTCGTTGCCTCGCAACACTGTTACACAGCATCGGTGAAGTAAACGTGTGTGGATAGCAGCTGTCATGTACAAAATCGATCTACCTCGACATGAAAGAAGCTGCGGCAAGAGAGCGTCGTAGGAACGCCGAGCAGCAGCGAAAGAGCCGTGTGTTTGATCCTAAATTTCGACAAATTGGAGTAAGTGAAACGCTTCAGATCTACACGCCTACATGTACCTGCGTGGAAGTTCGATTATTTAGCGGTCTGTTCATTTACTTATAGGTTGATGTACAATGCCTCAACCAGCAAGTGAAAGAACGTCAAGTGCTTGAAGAAGAAGAGAGTCGGTTACATCAAGCCTTCGGTGAGTAAGTTGAGGGACGTAACTCAAATGTTGTTTAGCTTTGTGCTGCAAGTATTTGTTTTTCTACTTACCGTTCGACGAACTTTTGCAATTTAAGTAAACACTAATTATTGATATTCGATATCAGTGGTAGTTGTTATTAAAATTGTAAGCTATTTTGAAATAATTTAGTTAATTATAAACACAAAAGCCTAGCTATTGTAAAGACAGCCTTGTTATTACAGATGGTTTTACAGGCTCTAGTTGCTCCATTTCTCATTAAAACAGAAGTGCATTTGATAATTTTTTGTATTGATTGTCTCATTGCATTATTGTGCAAAATTGTTGATGATTTTCAAGCATGTACAAAGTGCTCATTTTTTAAATATACCCCTAGCTGCCTCTTTTGACAGCTTAGCTGTAATGTAGACATACAGAAATACAGTGCATACTAAGGGATTTAGTCGACATGTGGACAATAAAAGTCATACAGAATGCATATAGCGTCATCATGTGGTCTTTAATTGGTAAAAATGTGCTTAAGGTTTCAATAGAGGCAATTTGGAGAACTATGCAGACAAGAGGTTTCTCGAGCAATATCACAATATGCTGTTGCAGTCTTTCATAGTTTAGTGTCTTGTATGTATGGGTCATCTTAGTCTTACATTTCTGGCGGGAAAGGAAGTATGATGGAGGGGGGGGGGGCTGTGGCTACACAAGACTACTTGGCATTGCTTCTTGTCATGAAACAGACTGGTTAGATTATGAAGGTTGACACTCTGTGTTTATATTGTGAAAACGCTTCAGAGCTACTACCGTATAACTGGCTATTTGTGCGATCATGATATTTCTGTGTAGAATTCATGAAGCGCACGAATATATTTCACAGATATTTAGGCGTATTCTGGGAGTCCCAAGCAGTCACTGTGCAGACACATGTATTTGTGTACCAGTAACTGTTAACGTTATTTAGAATGCAGAAATTTAATTTGTAGTAATTAAAACTACTGTCTAAATTCTCAAATCGCAGTAATTTATGACTGCAGAAATAACCGGTTATGCTGAATTTTTTTAATTAAATGACCCCTAAATACCTTAAATGTCCAAATAAGTGCCAGTGGTGCTTATCGAATTTTACAAATTTATAAGCTGAGTTGTGCATAATTAAGCACCCCAGGTACTTATTTAGACAGAGGCTCTTATTTACTTAACAAAGAATACATTGACAATAGTTGACTCCCCACATGATTTCTGTCTCTAAAAATAGAAGTGGGAGACATACACTTGTGAAATCGCACTTAATATTATTGAGCACCTCTTTGTTGTCTACTCGTCACAATCTCTACATATGACATTTTAACATATGCAAGCCAATCCAGTTATAGATCTAACCTTAGCCAACCTACTTTATACAAGTGTGCAGACAGTGCAGAACAAGAAGGGGGGGGGGAGGGGGCATATTTGGCGTAGGTAACATTGACTTGCACACAAGTCACTATATAAATTTCACCATAATTTTTTTTATTTATGTGCGTGAAGAGCTTAAATTAGACATTCTGTCTGTCAAGCTGTTTTTGTTTGATTTACTACCCCAGGGTGGCATCACAGACACATGTAGGTGCTTATTCAGACATTTACGATGATATGTATGTTTCCTGAGATTTTCTATGGAAAACTGTGTACTTTGTCTCAAACAGCTGTGGTTCCGTCTTTTGATCTGATTTGTATTGCATTGTATGCACTAGCTGCTGATATGGTGAGGAATGACAAAGTAGCTTCCATTTGGCAAGAGCGACAAGCTGCTGATATTTGTCAACTGAATGTGGTGAGTGGCCTGCTAACACTTGTCCGTCCTGATCATCATGTTATGAAATCATAATAAAGTACAGTTGACATAACTTACAAGTATTGGCGCTTTCTACTGTGACTGTTTGCTAGATATGCCTGTAAAAATGCTAATTTTGTTTAGCTTACTTGCCACTTGTTGAAGGTGCGACAATTCTGATATTCTAATATACCATATCTAAGATTAGGTTTCTATATTTTAGGTGGTGGCAGTAGTTTGAAGCTCTAATTATATAGAAGTGTAGCAGCATGCTGTTTAAGTTAAATAATCAATAACTTGACCAATTAACAAAAAAAGTTTTAGACAAACCTCATCCCATACTTGACCTTTGTCTCTGGGCAACTGTGGGGAGTGGGGTAATAAACAAGCGAGTACGGTATTAAGATATGGATTGCTAGTGTTAGACATAAGATGTATAGTAAATTCTATCTATATGAATACACTTAGAGTGTGTTCACACCTGTCCTAATCATGATTAGTATGACACCACTCTATTGTCATTCTAATGCTGTAAAGAGTAGCATTACAACAACATTAGTGGCGTTGTGGTTGCATGTGACTTTGGCATGCACGCGAGGCAGTACACAAGAAGAGCATGCTGCTGCTGATTCTAATGTGGTGTTGTATGTTTAAATACTGCTACAAATGTAGCAACAACATGGCGACGTATATGAAAGCGCAGACATGCACTACATATACGTGCCTGTGACAACTTCTTGTTGTCCCCGAAGAACCTGCCAGAGAGCAAACAATGTTTTCCTTTCAAGACCTAAAGCACTGGATTTGTCAAGTCAATTCACACAGATTCTTGCTGGATATGACGGACAAAAACTGCTGAAGCTATAGTTACACTCACGTTTCCACATGACTTACTAATCATAATTAGTGGTGAAAACGCATTTTCGCTAATGTTGGCCTAACCATAGTTAGTCCAGATGTCGGTGTGAACATGCTCTTAGTTTATAAGCTGAAATTTGCTATTTATGACAAAAGTTTATTAATTATACGTGTGACTGTTTGACTTTGATACAAGGCTATTGTACAACGACAACAGCAACAGTTGCTTTTAATGATACTGCTAAAGTTTAGATCTGCCATTAGGCCCGACGTGCCTTGGGCACCAAAGTCCCTAAGAGGTGTGTCATTCATTTCCCAGATGTTTCGCGGCGATATCTACACGACAATCAAGCTTAAAGTGACTACAATGCTATTATCAGGGACATAGCCAAAAGTTTGGAAGTGGTCTGGTTGAAAATGTCAGTACATACGTATACATAAAATCAGACATGCCATCTCATGAAAGATGAAATGTTACAAGTGCTGTCCTTCTTGCTTAATTTGTGATTTTTAGACTTGAAATTTATCAAGTCTGTCGGTCAAATTCTGGTGGTAGTGTAATCATGAGATGATTTCACTCTGCCTGACTATTCTGCTCTTTCAAATCCAACTTTAGTAGACTTGTTACTTAAGTTACTATACATTAGAATTTGCATAAGAAATAATAGCCTTTCTTGCAAAAAACTCTAGCCAGAAACCAGAATTAAATGAACAAATATGCGAGCTGTATATACACTGTATATATATAGATATGCATTCTGATCTGTCTACAGAGTGATTAAATAAAAACTATTTAATCACCTATAACCTACTTATTTAATCAGCTGTACCCTATTTTGGAAGTTCTCGGGAATTGTTCATGGCAAATAGTGAAACCGGACCAACCAGACCGGTGACTACGTTCCTGATTGTTAATTGCTAGGAGAAGAATAGAACTTACAAAACATTAGCAATAAAGAATTTTTCGTAACAGGATGATTCTTGCTGATAGTCGTTGTCAGTTGACCTCTATTAATAGTATCTGGGCATTACTGTCAGGTGAACTCTTTATTAATATTAACTAGACACCAAGCAAATTAAACATTAGATCCATGCCTG
This sequence comes from Corticium candelabrum, assembly GCF_963422355.1. Lineage (NCBI taxonomy): Eukaryota > Metazoa > Porifera > Homoscleromorpha > Homosclerophorida > Plakinidae > Corticium > Corticium candelabrum. Next base: position 2,540,650 of record NC_085087.1, on the reverse strand, counting down.
CTGCTGTAGCATATATGTCATCTTATTGCCATTTGTGTGAAGACGTTTAACAGAGTCTATAATAGCTTACTAGAAATTTAAATTGTTGTATCTGTATAAGTACTAGGAACAATTTGTATCAATCTTTGTTTGAATTAAGGCACTGAATGAGTTCAGAAAGACAGAGCAAACTGCAGACACTCGACGTGAGTTTGATCTCAATGATCCCGAGATGAAGAAGAAGGATACTCCAGCTCGAGTAAACTATTTATTTGTAATATATTGCTTGGAGTTTTGGGTAAAGATTGAATTGTGCACAGGTTTGCGATGATGATCCACGTTGTGGTATATCTAGTTTACAAAAACTACAAGGAGAGGTTTGTGCACAAGCATGTTTATATACGTTTTAGTCTGAACGTGCTGGAGATTGAGGCCTGTATTCATAATGATCAGTGAATTTATGATAATACCAGCTAGATCAAGCATATAGTACATGTAAGTAACTTGTTTGTTTTGTTTTTTTAGCTATGAGCCATAAGATATTGGACTTCGTAAATGTCATGTGACTTAGTAGTAGGGTGCAGTACTCAAAATACGTAAGGCTTGACAGACTTCTGGTTTACAAACTACACATGTATGTGGATGTGTGGATATGGTTGACTATGTCTGTCATGCTCAGGAATGTTTGGCAACCTCAATGCAGTCCAAAGCAAGCAATATTTGTCATTTGTAATTCCTGGCAACCACTGAACAAACAAATCTCTAGCAGATCTACTTCATGATAGAGTTGTTTGACCAGAACAGTTCTTGCGAGTGCCAGTTTTTGTCTAAAATAAACACCGGAACTTACCTGTCTGCAACTGCTAATGCGAAATCAGTTGCTTTTCTGGTTTACGATATTAAGAAAGGAACAGTGCATAACCAGACATGAAATTTAATTATATCCTCTTGTTTGACAGACTATTTTAGTGGTGTTGCGAATGTTGTGGTCACATGAAACAATGTTCACTTTGTATGATTTTAATTAATTAAATAGATTATACAAGTAGCAGACTTTAAAAGCAAATGGCATCTAGATTTGTGGTTTATGAGACAGTATTGCTATCTTGGCTTTCAGAATTAAGGCTTGTAGCTGTGGAAGCAAGGGTGTAAAGACACATCTACATGAGATTATTAGATGTTCAATACATGTACCAGTATATAATAGTGGAATTTATCAGAAGATAGTATATATCAGGGTTTATACTGGCATACAGACACAACAACAAATAAATGAAAGATCTGCATGAAATAGCTCAGAATATTGTATGTGTAGTTCATGGACACAAGGCCCGACAAACCATAAAGTTTAGGTTGGGTCGGGCTTGCAGCTGTTGACTTGGGCCCCATCGCACTTTGTGTTTACAAAGCAACTGGACACTTACTTGGAGTCATGAGTGCGTGCTGATAATGTAGTATCAAGAATGTCTGGTTGTAGTATTCTATAAAGGTATTCTGTTTGACTGTGGTCAACGCTTTCCTGGTGTCCTACAGATTTCCAACATGCGTATATTGCTGTTGTCAGAGATCCTGTAGATATGAAAAGGAATCGATTGTTTAGGACACCTTGACACATGAATATTGTGAATTACGTAATTACAAGATACTAAATTTAATGGTTAGCAAACATGCAGAGACAATCACCATAGAAAGTAATGAATGTTCTAGCTTTATGAATAGGTACATGTGTTTATTTATTGTGTGTGTTCTGAATGTCTGAAACTGTCGATAGTTGGATTGTACATATATGACTTAAGGGTTTTATCCTGTAGGACCTAAGTCACAAAAGTCGAGTCAAATTGCAACAGGAGCAGACGCATGAATGGATTAATCAGCAGATGAGAGAAAAGGGTCAACGTCAGCAAGAAGAGTGCCATTCCAATCATCTGTATGACCTGAAGGCAATAGAACTGGACCAAAGAGCTGTTCAAGTAAGACATATGTTTTCATTTAACGTTGTAGCTAGGATTTCCCACTAGCTTTTAGTCTTAGGAAAGTTTGTTGAGAGCCAAGGTAGTTTCGCTATAGCCTGATTTGATTTGTCTGTGAACTTTATAGAGTTGTGAATGGTTTGCATCACGTTAACTTACGTAAGGACAGTATCAGACATAAGGTTTTCGTATGAGCAAATCTTTGTGAGTAGGTTGCAGATGATTTCATTGAAATAATTATTGAGACAGGAATCTTAAAGGGGCACTATCCAGATTACGTGCATGCTTAAAGACACACCCTTCTAGTGCACGAGATAGATGCGCTAGACGGGAAACGGGAGGATGTGAGTCAAGAAATAGAGTGCTGTGTGTTTTGATGAGCTGTTCAGTTTACAGAATTTGAATGTGTAGATATGCGGATTACTCTAGCTAGTTGGAGAGCGAAGCGAAGCCTCTCTCTTGTCATGTCAATTGAGGCCGAGATACATTATATTTATATATTTATATATTTATATTTTTATATTCATATGTCAGCACTTGTCATATGGATTTACGACAAAACGGATGATGGATCGACAAACGACGATGCCAGATGAATGCAATTTTGACTCCGCAACATATGCACAAAAAATTAAATCAAGGGTCCCCTTTCGAGGGGTTGACTCATTATAATTTCTTGGCGAGAAGAGTGAAATGAATCTCTATTTTGCTCCCACACACAATTAATGAGGAAATAGCACTGACGCATAACAAAACAAATTGGAAAAAAAGGTAGAAGAAGAGAAAAGTCTGTTTTCTGAGTTCCCGCGTTTGTTTGACACAACCTATTGCTACATAACGCAACCATTGTTACGCAAATAGGTAAAGACAGAACATCATCGCTCGCCAAATACAATGCTAACCGAGCGTTTACTAGTATTAGATGTAGTCATCACGTAGTTTACATCTACCATGGCGGATGTGTGAAGATTGAACTACAGTCAATGTGGGAGCATTCTTTTCAGCTGTACAGCTTCTGCGTAGAGACATTGTCACGCCCCTTGCAGTTCTGCTTCCACTTGCACGCCATTGCAGAATACAATATTTCCACCGTTTTTGTACTGAATGCAATCTGAAGTGCATGAACAAACACCATTGTGAACACTTTCTTTCTTGTAACATTTCCAAGTACAGGATCAGTATAATAAGCTGTCTCTCACAATCACTGTTTGCATGCGGCCCATACTCATGTTATGCTACGATTGCAAGATTCTGTGTGGTAAGAACGTAGAGTTTGTGGTAGGGTATCACATCGTACTAATTTTGTTGTGCTAAGTCTCTCTGATTTCAAGACTTTGATTTCGTGTATGCATTTTTCAATCTGGTATCCGAGGCACCAGTGCGCAAAACATCTGTACAGTGTTTCTTTAAACCCCAGTCTTTATCAAATTGCTGTAAATCAATTGATAATATAGTTTGATCTGCAACACTACTACTTATTGACATTATGTTCAATTTTTTTCGTAAAAGGCATTCATTCTAGTTTGGTTTGTACTACTGTATATTTATGAAAGGACTGACTGAGACTGGCTAGCCTGTCGAGTGTTTTGAAGGAGGATTGAATTGTTGAACAAGCTAGCGATGTATTGTTTATGCTCTGGTCTTTAATAAAGTAAGCCAGATAAGCATCATACATGTACTGTCATGTATACAGTTCACATCCTTGGTGTATCAACATTCTCCAACTGTCCTTCGAATATCTTCTTCTTTAAACAGGATTACGTTTGCTGCCTCTTTGTGGCATGTCTGGATGCTATATGAACAGCCTTGCATTTGCTGTTGGTATTTTAGCATCCAGTCCAGTCAACTTACGGTTACACAAATTGGAACAAGGCCAGAATACTCAGCTTATTCACATCCAACCAGTCAGAGAAGCCCCTTACTCTAGCTTTGTTCCAGCTTGGTTTGGTCATGTATTCACTGGCGACTTTGTCGTGCTGCTCCAAGCTCACCTCTTCTGGATCGCTACAGCTCCGCACAAGTTGTTGTTATAACACGTTTACACTTCAACCATGTTATTGCTATAAACAGTTACAATAACATATGTGTACCACATGTCATGTAATGCATACTTTACCTACTAGTGAAGGTGCTTGCCTGTTTGTGTGGTTTTCTAATATATAACTAATGATATCGATATTATTTGTACAGTTGGCTGAATCTGAAAATCAGTGTCACATGGCCATCAACCATGCAACAAAAGACTTTAACCTAGCTTTGGTAAGCTTGATTCATACCATATTCTTGTCAAGATTGTACACTCGAACATCTCTTATCTGGGCGCCTTGGGATTGCTTGTATCTTAGGAAACACATTTCACAAGCAGAATATCATTTTGAATTTTTGGAACAGCTGCCATCTAAGATCAATCTCTAACAGCGGCCATGTAGTTGATGTGACACACACACACACACACACACACACACACACACACACACACACACACACACACACACACACACACACACACACACACACACACACACACACACACACACACTGCTCATGTTGAAACCGAACAAGTTCTGCACGCTTGTGACTGATTGTGCAAGTATCTGTAACATGCAGCGCATGTTTAGAGTGCTAGGGCAGACGTGCCCATATCTCGGAACTCTGGATAAGAAACGTTCGAGTGTAGTAATGATGACACATACGTGTAGCAAATTGCCATAACTATCTGTTTTAGGCAAGAGAAGCTGAAGCAAAGCGAAGGTTGGATAAAACTAAAGAGGAAGACAACAACTTCACTCAAATTTCTAATCAGGTTCATGGAGACATGTTGACAGAGAATCCTCAAGTTGCAGCTAGTGCTTTTGGTCCACACCGTGTTATTACTGCAAACTGGAAAGGAATGAGCCCACAGCAGTTAGCTCAAGTTAGACAAGAACAGGCTTTGCAAGCAGAAGAAAAGAAAGTAAGATATTTTGTTGATGTATATTTGTACAGGGTAGAAAATTGATATTATGAGACTAGTAGAACCTCAGTGTCGTACTATGCCCATCAGAGCAGTTCAAATTGGTGAATTTATTTCTATTATCAGCTTAACACTTGACTTCAGAAAGTCGGCATTCTCCAATACTTGCATGTAGCTGTCACCAAATGGTGCTTAGCATTCCCTCCAATTCATTAAGTTATTTGTTGCCTTCTGTAGTAGTCAGTGTTTTGCATAGATGTTTGACCTCCTAGCTTTGTTCTTTGACAGATGACATGCTCAACGAAAAATGCACACCCTTGGAATTTCCCATGTGGTCTAGCAGAATTTGCGAGGCCGTGTGCTTGACTGACTTCAGGTCATAGAAGGGTTTTGATTAGTGAGATCTGGATTAGAGACCTACTGACAGGATGCAGTGCTTGCATCCTAAATGATGTCAGCATAGTGAATGGGCACTGCATGGGATGGTGATTCAGGATCCTAACACTTTCAGGCGATAACGGGTGAAACTGATTGATTCAATGTTTATTGTTGCTGCAATATACTTTTAGTATTGAATGCTGTTGCATAAACTAAAAGAGCTTCCAAATCTTCAGTTATGGTCAGCATGTGATCAAATCATGTCTAAATAAAGAAAGTCTAGCAGTAGGCTTGTCATACACAATTGCCATTGTAATGAGTTAATTAAAATTTACAGATTTGGCTTTAGTCATGCAGGGAAAGCGGTTGCTTTATCGTGACTGCACTTGAGCAAGTATGGTATTAGTGTGGTAAAGGAGTGTACCTGGGAGTGTGTGTGTGTGTGTGTGTGTGTGTGTGTGTGTGTGTGTGTGTGTGTGTGTGTGTGTGTGTGTTGTGGGGCGCGATGGAGCAGTTGTTAGAGCATTGGTGATGACATCTGAGATCTTGTATTCCGTGATGAGGGTTGAAGGTTTGATCCTGGTGGAGGCACAGTTTCCTTGAGCAAGAAACTCACCCACACTTGCTTCTCTTGACTCAGGAGTATAAATGAGTACCTAGTCATTGACTGGGGTGGACAAGACCGCTGGCTTGGCAGCAACATCATGCAGCAGACGGGTACGCGTTGGCCTTGGTGTCCAGTCCCAGAGCTGCACCATTTGCAGTGCCCCTGGATGACTCTGGCCAAGCTCCAGGTAGATTGTAGCGCTGGCCCTAAGACTCCACGTAGCACATGGAGGCCCTGTCTCTAGAGGCAGGGGAGCTATCTACACAACTGACCTCAAGGTCGACGTCGAAAGATGTGGAGGGCTTGACATTTGTCCATTTGTGATTTGTGTGTGTGTGTGTGTGTGTGTGTGTGTGTGTGTGTGTGTGTGTGTGTGTGTGTGTGTGCACGTGTGTGGCACATGTGCATATCTGTACATCGACATTTTAGGATCGACTTATATTAAATTTTGAAAATTAGAACTGAAATTTTACAATTTTACAGCAAATTGAAGAAAGGAACAGGCGAGATGCAATGGAGTGGGAAAAGCAAACTGTTGGTATTGCTAATATGGGTCTGATCATGGAGGAAAGGGAACAAAAGACAAAGAAACAGCTGGCTAGAGAGCTTATGTTAGAAAATCAAAGGATGGCAGCTGAACAAAAGAAAAAGTAAGCTAACAATGCCATTGGCTCGTATTTTACTGTAGTTTGTTCTTTCCAAGTGAAGGAATGGTGAATTACTCTTTATGGTACAAATCAAACCAATGAATTCAGAAGTTTGATCTTTAGTACATATTCAACCAAGATCCATTGCAATTTAAATATACATGACTGTAGTTGAGCAAATGTTACCTCTCCCAATGTATCACTCAGGTCAACGTTTGGTTTGTGGTGGAAATTATCTTACTACAAGCACCATTTATGATTATACCAGGATACAAAATAACTGCCTGTCTGCCTGATGCACACAGGTGAGATTCCTAGATATACATATTTTGGGAGTTTCGTTGGCAACTGAATTGATATTTGAAGGTAAGTTATCATTGGTGTACAATAAATTGTGCTATGGAAATCCATCTTAATTGGCTATGAACAACAAACAAATTATATGCGGCTTTAATAAGCAAGAAGCCAGGTTCCCATAAAATTCTGCTTTTTCATTTTCTCCACCTTAGAAAGAACCTTTACTTAGGGGAATTCTGCAGTGCATGATCAAGGTCACTATCAAGGTACACACTCACATAGCATATGTGTGAATAGTTTCTAGCAATGATAAAGTTATAGTAAGTTATACACATAGTTGTAGTATTGATAGTTAGTGTGCGAACAGTGTTCATTGTTGTACTCTGCATACATGATGGTGCATGTCCATCATTTCAGTGATGACTCCATTAGTGTCCTTTATGGCACGTATGTTTTAACGCTTACTTACATACATACATGTTTAGATACTGTATGATGCCATATCACATCATACATACATACATACCTACATGTACACATACATACATACATTCATGCATACTGTACATACCTACAACACATATACAGGCATGCATGCATGTGCACATACATATGTACATATCTATTCCATATTCCGTATTGGCTAAGTAAGTTTTGTGAATTCTATGTCACATACACCTATTTATCCTTTGCATAAACTGAAATAATTCATTTCTTTTCTAGTCAAGAGCATCTTGACAAAGAGGTATACACTAATCAACCTACCGATGCCTACTTTTCTCAGTTCAACACCTCGACACGATGATTCATGGTTTCTGTTTATCAACAACAGTAGTAAACAATGCCATTATATCATTCTTTTCATATAATAACAGAATTCAACTTTGTGCTCTAGAAGTTAGAAGTCATTATTTCACTGTAATAGTGGAAGCAGAGAATAGTACAGTACAGTAACATAGCCTAGAAACAACATGGGTCAAGATTCATAGCGTGATCATGCATGAACAAAACAGCTTGCTACATCATCCATGCAGCATGTATGAAATGATCCATTGGAAAATGTGGGACATAGTGAACATAAGCACGTCATTCACCATAAGACATGTGTATCTGCTTCACATTTGTATTAATCACAGGGTACTACCGTACCATAAACTTACAAAGAGAAAAAAGCGATTGTCAATAAATGCGTCATGGCTAGTTTTCTCTAAGCTGATGCTTAGAGATTACTCAGTCCCTTTACTTCAGTCTCTAAACTACAATTTGTTCTACAATTTAAAAGTAATGATTAGCAAAGGCCATGGAGGCAAGTATCAGAATGAAGGGATCATCTACGTTTGCCTATATGCTCCTTTGCACTAGAATAAAAGCGAGTTACTAGAACTTAAAACAATTCCTATAAAATTGAGGAGGATGTAAGGATTGTGTATAAAAACAACAGAAACAAGTCTTAAGTAGTGGTGACGTCATCTAGGTTTCCAACACACACTCCCCTACATTGTTGACCACTGCACTAAAATTTTCCTAGATAATGTCAGCACTACTATGTAAAACTTGTTTCTATGCAATCTCTACATCTCTCCTCATTTTCATAGGAACTGTTCTTAATTCCAGTGCTATTCTTCGAGCTTGTGACTGTGTAAGGTACCGTAGGCATTCACTGGCGGCAATGATTATGACCCTAGTATGGTTTGTTTACAAGGCACTCTGTGTATGCAACTACAATGTAACATACAGTGTACAAGATGCTCTTCAGTGTACCCTGCTGTAACTATGTACTGTAAACAAATACATCAGTAATTTTGCAGATGTTAGCAAGATCATGAGATGGGATTAATTAATATTTACAAAAAGGCTACACACACCAGAAGCCCCTGAAATTTCTTTACAATATCGTGCATGCTAACCAGTACTGAGAATATGATTCAGTGACACAAAACTATTTAATACAATAATAAGCCGTACGTACCAGTTCTGCATTTGATATGAACATTAAATAAAATACTTGACACGGTCGCATTGTCGGTATCTTTCTGAGTTAGGTGAACTGTGAACTGATCTAAGTACTGCTGTAGCAGAACAAGGATACCGTTCAATTCTATACCTCTGGAAGGTTCATGCTATCCACTAGATATGTGTCTTTCAGTAGTACTGCTAGCTGTGCAAATTTCTTTTCATATGGTCGTTGCATACATCCATAACCAGCAGCTAATGCTTCACAACAAAAGGGGTTCTTGGCTGTCTCTCTTCCAGAAGGTGGCACTGCAGTGAAGTTTGACATTAACCACAGAAAACCTGATCCATAGTTCCACAGTCTCTTTCTTTGTGACTGCAGCCTCACAACACGTAAAACAGTAGGACTGTTGTGATCTGCAGTAGTAGTTGGCATTTCAGTAGGCAAGCAGGGAGTATCCTTTGGAGCACTCTCTTGCTCTGTATCAGATTGCAAAGAAACGATAAGTGACATATGTCCATTGCCATCATTTTGAAGATTTGATGACAAAATGTTAATGGATTCTGCATCAGCAGACAGCTGAGATCTAATTTGTTGTTGTAATTTTAAAAAATCTTGAACATTCAAAGTAACTGGTACATCATGAATTATTTGACTCATCACAGTCTCTCCCAGGGTCACTGCTTCAGCATTGTTTTGCTGCAATGTAAAAGTTAAATCCTCATCATTCTCCTTGTTTTCTTCTGATTCCAATGCTATGTCATCAGACTGTGGTGCTTGTTCAACATCTCTTGTTGTTGTTGTTGTTGTTGTTGTTGTTGTTGTTGTTGTTGCCATTGTCAATATGTCTATATCAGTTTTGTCTCCAATACTGCTGCCATGGAGTTCTGAAACCAAAGAAGTTGGTGCATGACAACAACCTAACACTCCTACATTAAAAGGATGTGCTTCAGTGTTGAAAGTGTAGCCACCTACGCCAAGATCACAACCCAGCTCAGGGTCTACAGGTAGGTGCTCAAAATCCTCCTTCCTCAATTCAGCAACATCTTGGTGCAGGTAATGGTCAGGTGCAAAGAGAAGGTACAGGTACTTTGTTGTTTCAGAAAGAAAGAAAGATTCCATGCGATCCTCCAGCTCATGAGTTACAATGTTCTTTACCTAGGACCACAACCATACATTTTGATACATCTAGTTGACAACTGGAAAAAAATCAATTTTACTGTTGCATATCCACAAGGAACCTTGCTGATATAGTCAATAGATTCAACAATATCTCTCCCTACCTCCAGCCAGTATACATCTTTAGTGGCACGATACAAGTACATCGCTGTTTCTGCAAATTCTG